>NW_008596050.1:0-7838 GCF_000691845.1 Merops nubicus
TTTTTTTTTCCAGATTCTGGCTTAAATGATCATTTGTTATATAAAATCTGCCAGATCACCAATGACTGTTTTAAGGAAGGTAACTGCACAGACTAATAGCTCTTCTTGTCAAATGTTGAATCGATACACTTTATTCACTTAAAACCCATCTTCCTCCTAATGGGTGCAGACAATTAAGTTAATAAATACTGATCAATACTGTAGAAGGCACTTAATGCCAGTGGGGGGGTGGGAAAAACCAACAGGAATATTGATGTGGTTAATTTTTTTAAAATTTGAAGCTATAATGAATTTGGCAAGGAAGAGCAAGAATAAGACCTGCTCTCAAGCAGACTTCTTACAGGTTCTCTGCATTCAAGTTTCCAAATTTCCAGCAGTTCTTTCACCTTACCCATATGGAAGGAGACATCCTGCAACCGTTCATTCCTGTTCCTCCTTCACCTTCCACCACAGATCTCAACCCTTCTTTCCCTTCCACTGATTTTACACCAACATGACATTTACCTCTTATTGACACAAGGTGCAAAGTACAAGTAGAATCTAAAACCAAATCTTACAGAGTTCCACTATTTCTACTCAGAAGGTCAAGAGCTCTTTGAAGAAACTTGATTGAAATAATTACAATGCAGTTTGCTCTAATTCAGCAAATTATATGCTAAGAAATTACCAGCAAACGAAGTGGCAATCTGAGACCCAGTAACATCTGCACCTTGACTAAGCTTCTTTCTTGTTTCCTTGAGGAAGGACGACATTCAGCTCTTGGAACACTCAGATAGGGAATCTCAAGATCCAAATTTTAACCTTTGTATTCCTCTTAAAATTATCACATAAATGAACTCATGACTCGTGTATAAAACTCACAAGGCAGGCAAAATGCTCATTGCTTGTAGTAATTTGTCACTTGCTTTGATAGCAACCAATCACAACCATTATCAGTAGCTTAAAAACTATCCCTCTTAACATTAATATGGCTCCATTTCATTATTTTATTTTTTTTTTAAATTCCAAAGAATTTATCAATGCTATAGTGGTTGGCCCAATTATATCCTTCTGGTATCTCAATTATACAGTCCTAGACCATTATCCAAGTACTAGAGACTGCAAGACAAAACTTCCCAAAGCCAAAACATTCTGTGATGCTTTCTTCAGTGAGCCAAAGCAGACAAGTCTTGCTACATGTCACCAACAAGTGTCTTCATCCTCTACCATTCAGGCCAGGACAGGATAGACTCAGATGCAGAACATCACATCTGTGTAATACTTTATGTACTTTAGTTCATAAATCAAACACCAAATTCAACTCAAAAAAAAAGAGATAATGAAAAGACTTTGGCTTATTGCCATTAAATGGTTTATACACAACATTACCTAGCCTTGTGAATTAAGCATATGAGGATTTCAGCTACTTTTATCTGCAAATCTCTTTTCTCTCTTGCATTGAAGTTTAAAAGTACAATAGGATTTATATATACATATATGTATTCCAAGGATTTAGCCAGATATCAGTGCTTGAGTGAACTATATAGCTATTCAATAGAAACTATAAAACATTGATACAAATATAAAGACATAATCAATATAAAAAGCCTATATTTATAAAAAATATTTTTAGGTAACAGTCTTCCCCTGAGGGTATACCACATAGTTGGATTTATAAATATTGCTCTGCACTGCAGCTTGGTTACCAAAGTTCAAAGTTCAGCTCTGAAAGGACGTGTAGATGGCTCCAGTCACCCGACATGGCTGCAGGGGTTGCCTCAGGATATGTTCCCTAGCTTCTTGGAGTGATAAAGACACAGCATCAAGGGGGTCTCCGAAAAATCTGGAGAAGATTCCTTCTTCCACATATGGAAGATACGAGAGCAGGACCTCTAGGCTAGCGAGCGTGTGCCACATGACTGGGCTTTCCTTTTCGTGGGCAGTTCACTGATTTTTCTGGACCCAGTCCCAACTATCTTCGTTCTCCTTTCTGCTCTTTTCAGCCTCGATAATTTCTTTGTACCTCCGGCGGAAGAAGCCCATCTGCAAATCAAAAAGAGAGGACAGTGGTAAGCAACAGATCATTAAACTGAAACTTCCTTTGTCCCAAAATGGTCTGTGGAAGGAAATAGCACAGGAGTTAATATCTGCTTTCTCCTAGTGCAGTCTGGAATTACAGCTCCTCGTTTACATCAATAGAAATAAGATCAAACTAGGTCCCAAATCTTCATGAGTACTCTGCTCCTTGTAGATGAACTACTCTGAGGGAAGAGTCCCTTTAAATGAAACACAGCTTCTAAAAAAATGCACATAAAGTATTTCTAATAAACACACACCAGAAGAAGCAGACACAGGTTTACTGGTTTCAAATAAAGGCTAATGCAAAAGGTGAATCTGAACCTAAAGCCAGGATAGCACTTGGGTCATGAGTAAATGCTGCCGGTTTTATGAACCGTGCTCTCAGTGTCCACAACTTCACAAAACAGGTCAGAAGAACACAGTACAACCACCTCCCAGCATCTAAATTCAAAATATCAGCCTTTTTTGTAAGAATCCTTCTTCCAGAAAACCCAGCACGGTTTATTGTTTATTGTGAGTGCTCCACCACTGTTCTGCAGAGCTCTGCTGCCATTTCAGTGGCATCAACAATAACTCTTCCACAGGCTTTCAAGATGCTGCAGGGCTGATAATCACTTTTGCATATTTTCTTGTTTCCTAAACCCTTGTACTTAGTTAAAGAAATGCCAGTGGTTTTCATTTCAGTTCGGATAAAAACCTCTCATATCTCTGTTTTTTTTTAAGCCTTTCAAATAAACAAAAATTATTTTAATAACAGACTTTGGTAAGCATTCAAGAATAACTCCTCAAACTTAGCAGTGTACTATTGAGAGCACTGAATCAATATTTTGTTAATCATAATTAAACATTTATGTAACTCCTACCACTCTAAACCTGTTTTCTTACTCCTGCTGGGTAAAACATGATGCTTTAGTCTTCCTTTATCAACCAGTTATTGCTCTCCTCTATTCCCGAACTAGCTATATGTAGAAATATTTTGTGCTGCTTTGTCACTGCTAAGTTTCTGTTAAGTTGGGCTTTATAGTTTCAGTTCTTTAGTAACTTTAACTTTCTGCAAGGGTGTTTCTCCACCAGAGCTTCCTAAAGCCCAGGTCTCTGACAGTGCCCCAAACACATCCTGAATTCATGGCAACAGGAGACCAGACACTATCCTCTCACCATCCTTCACCTCCAGTCCCATCCTTCTGTACAAAGGACAGAGAAGCTGCAGCATGGTCTAACAAGCTCCTTATTTTGGGTAAGTGTGGACCACAGCCCTGGGGCATGCTATTGAACTGGATATGGGCATACCCTGCTGAGTGTACAGATCTACATCACACACACCCCTACAACCACTTGATAAATACACAATAGGAAGACATATTCATAAATGCCTACAGTCTCAATTTTACAGAGACCCCATGACTTTCTGGAAGACCCCATGAATACCTGGAATTAGACCTTAAAATTCACATGTTCATAGCCTTGTGCATTGACTATGGACATAGCCTCTCCAATTTGTCATAAGCAAAGCTTCATCTGCTGTACAGTTCATACAAATGAATGGATAATGGTTCTGTTCTGAAAAACCACCTCACAAGAGGGACACTGTTGAATTTTGGAGGTTCACAGCTCCCTCACCTCCCAGCATCTTTCAGAACAGTGTCCACAAGGATTCAGAAAACTAGAATTAAAGAAGAGTTTCTCTAGTTCCCTATTGTACAGACTTGCTCCAGAAGGTGGATCAAGTACTTTCTTTAGCAGAAAAATATTACTAGTAGTTTTTGTACCTGTACCTACAAGCTACACCAGTGCAAAGGAAGTATTTTGAGAAGAAATCCTCAAGATAGCACCATCATAAAATCCCAGTGAAATTTCACCATTGATACAAATATACTTGGGCTCAATGGAGACTTGAAGCCAATAGCAAAATTCTCCCTGCATTTTCACAGTGTAAAATGGAGGTGAATTATTTTATTGATAATGAAAAAAAAAAACAAACAACACAACAGTGCAAGAACATACTACTCCTCTGTTGTTCTGCCCCAGTAGGATTAATTGTAGGTATTTATTTTAGTCACAGGAATCTGCAGATACTCCTCACATATGCTCAGGGACTAAATATGTTGAATAAGTGGGTGCCATTTTTGCATTACCAGTCTTCATAACAGACCTACATGTTCTACACTATAGAAGATTGCCACAGGACTTTGTTTCCCAAGATTAACAAGAGGAGTTCAATTTGTAGTTTTTAAAAACAGGTTTTAAACCCTTAAGGTTTCCATCCTTCATGCAACCACATCCTTAGTTCAATAAAATCCTCTCTTGAAGTTACAATCAAAATTATAGAAAGGCTTTTTAATTTCCTCGAGGGCCAAACAAACAAAAGCAAACTCCTTCCCACTGTTATTTTAATAAAAATTGTCTGTTTGTGAACATCTGCTTCAGGAATTATCTTTAAAAGTTGGTTATGATAGTTTTGGCATTTTACTATTTTGTTACTGGATACAGAATGCTTTTATATAAGTTTCCAAGTAGGGCAAAAAAGGGAGCTGAAGACTGTAATTAATATTAATGAAACATGAAATCCTACATCTAGAGGTGATTCCACTATGAAACTATATATATTTACTTGCTGTAAATGTTATGAATATTCTCAAATTATGTAGAGCACTCAATTTAAGGACAAGAAAAAAGAGAAACTGGACCTTAAGGATTTTTTTTTAAAGCACTCTTTAAAAGAGTGGTCAGAGATGAGTTATCTTTGCCAACCTTGAAAGGCAAGGAGATGCTCTGAGACATTGTTCCTTAGTGTTAATGCTGCATATTCCCACTTAATGTGATCAAGTCCTTAGCATCACCAGAAATTGTGGGTTTTTTGTAACATCCATGAAGTAATCACAACATAGTCATTGTCTCACAAGAGACCACCCAACCCACATATCCATCTCCTCACAATAACCTGATTTCATTAAAAATGACAGCGATATTAACCCATATGGTGAGGCCTGATAAGTGCCTGTGGCAAGACAGAGATAAGTGAGTTTAACATAGAGTGTTACATACAGGGTAATGAATGTCTAATATTGTCAATTCTCCCAAATTTTGCTTTCCATCTATATAGACATATGTGTGTGTACACATACAGGTGTATGTATATGGCAAAAGAATACCCAGCCCCAGACCTGTGGCCACATCATGCAGTCTGAGCTCACACCAGCACATCCAAGGTAAGGATTGAGGACAGTATTTTGATCAGCCAGCCTCTGCCTGGGGAAGGCACTCGTGAGAGGAACAGCAAGGGAAGAACATATTTACAGGAGGCAAGGAGAGAATACCATGGGTAGTGAAGGGTAAGGATGGAACAGCCACCAAAGACAATGCAGGAAATGAGGAAAGTGAACTAGTCAGCATTTCAGAGTTGGCTGAAAATTATTTGGGAAGGGTGAAGAGGCTCTCTTGGGCTACAAGCCTTTTGGGTAAGTGTGGCTAAAAGGACTGGGATACTGCTTGGCATGCACCATGCACCCTGGCAGACCTCATGGCAGGGGAACTTCTACACCAGGGGCATCGTGTCCTACCTCATCTCTTCTGTGTGCAAACACAGAGGAGAAAAAGAGTTATGGAAAGCTTTGGGATAGTCCCAAAATCCTGGGGCTGTCAGTGTCACTCACAATGGATTCATGAGAGAGCATCTGAATCATCTGTGAATCCACAAACTGTAATGTACCACATCTGCCATAATAAACTGCAAAGATGTCTGCTTGCTTTTAAACAAATCCAAACAAATCCAGGCAGAACCAAACATAATGGATAGAAAAAGTTGGCCTGGTCTTTACCAGAAGTGACAAACAATAACCAGTCCCATCTGGAGGTGCTCCAAGTATTACAGCTGCTATAAATAGGTGGCTTAGACTCAAAACCTGAAACCATCCATAGGTTTTACACACATCCTTTAATGTAGTTATTCCAGCTCATGTACTCTTTTCTAGCATAACCTTGCTGCCATCTACAGTATATGCTGAGCAGAAAGCATGTTCTTGGCAAAACTGAACAAAAAATCAACAGAAAATCTGTGTTACTTTAGTCTGGGGAATTACACCTGTTATGGTGAAGCTATTTCTTGCCAAGTGACAGCACAATCAAGTCCTCTATTCAATCTTGAGTATTTAAAGTCTCTTTCAGTAGCAGACACAACTCCCTTTAGCTGTCATGCCAGGTTTAAATCCCTTAAAAATCACAGATAGGTCATACCTAACAACACTCACATAAACCTGCTTTCTTCAAGCACTCAAACTGAAAACCTCAGTCGAAGTGATTTCAAAGTGCTGAGTTAACATCACAACAAACAACTCTTTTTTTTTCCTGCTGCTACTTTCTGCATATCCAAAGGCTGATCACTGAATTACTTAACTTTATATTTTCCTAAATTCCAGAATTATAAACAGTTAGCCAGCATTTCCTGCAGCACAATTCCGTGGCTCTCTCTCTAGGGTACCAATTCTGAGTATGTTTGAAGAGTGGTGATACTACAAAATAAAATTCGATCCACAGTTGGGAAAAAACCCCAAAGCTTATCACAGGGCAAGCAGTATCACTGCTTTTGTTATATTCACTGTTGGGCAAATGTCTAAAGCATTTTTGTCATGCCTAGAGAGGCTTATTTTCCCAATCAAATAAAAAGACAAACAGTCTGAAACGTGGATTGTAGAAGAATGGTTATGGCTTGTACTTTTGAAAAGTCTTTTTCCCATTAACAACACCCATTAAGAAGCAAGAAAAAAAATTGATAAGAACAGTTACACAAAGTGCTGTAAAATAAAAAAATTATGTCTTGATTTACAGTAGTGTTCTGAGACTATAAATGAGCCAGGAATAAAGTATGCTTGTGCATGACAATGTTCAACCAGAATCCAAAACTGTATCAGAGGCTTTTGCCTCTTCCTGTACAATTTTTTGAAGAGGTTTCTGTAGTGCATACTGAGGTACTAAGCTGCACATAATAGGTATTGATTTTTATTGATTTTTTGGTGGGTCTGCTGACAAATGTCTTCTAATGGAGGTTACTAACCACAGCACAAACAGAGAAAAGAAAGCAAACTAAGCACTGATATAGGTGTAAGTAAGAAATTAAACAATTTAAGAAGCACTGAAGAAAATTGGTGAACTCAGCTTTGACAAGACACTTTGGGTTCAATGCCTTAACCACAAGCTGGTTTCCTGTATTATACACTTTCCTCATCTCCTGTAAGCACTATCCATCCACTCTTCATCAGGAGTCTGGACTTACATCACAAATCTTTTACTGCCACAACTCTTTAATCTAGGCAGAGGTCCCAGGCCACTCACCCTGTGGCCCTTCAGAAAGAGTTACCTTACTCTTCTCCTCAGCTTTTTTTGGGTGCGTGGTCCTTGGGCACTTCTCCCAGTAGCACAGCTAGAAAAGCATGCAGCTAATCACAGTTCAAAGCAGGGCAAGCAACCTCTCCCCAAACAAGATGCCATCATGGCAGAGCAACAACACCCTCAAACTCTACAAAGCAGTGCTGCTGAGATTGGAAGCTCAGAGTATTTCCTCATGCAGAGACCCACCACTGGTTATTAACTGCATCTCACTTTACTGCTGGAAAAAATGCTTTGCACTTGGGTTCATGTGGCCTTGGATAATTCTGGCAAGCCACCAGCTCCAAGAAGATGGACTGTTTCCTTCCTCCCAATGAAAGGACCCTTGCCATAGTACATTGAGTACATTCCACAAGTGGCTGGTGTACGTAGACACGTAGAGTATATACTTTGTGTAT
>NW_008596051.1:0-349 GCF_000691845.1 Merops nubicus
TTTTTTTTTTTTAATTGAGGGATAAGTTGGACATCATATAATGATAATTTACGTTGCATCTATTCTTAGGATTTTCATTTTTTTGCTCTGTGGGACCTTGGAAATATTCTGAGGGTTTTGTATATCTTGTTTACCTTTATATTACCCCAATATTTGTATATATTTTTTTACCTCCCTTTTTTCATTTTCTGTTCCCTGTTAAACAATGTACTTTATTTTTCATTTAACTCCCAATCGGTTTTCAAAGTCTCTCTCTCTCTCTTGCTGGGGGAGGGAGGGGAGCACATAGTTCTGTTCCGTGTGGGTCCTGCCCTGAACCCCTTTTTACACGGAACCAGAAAATAATTGG
>NW_008596051.1:424-904 GCF_000691845.1 Merops nubicus
AAGGGTGACTACGTGTATGATTGCTGGGGGTACAAATAAGTCAATTAGCTCACAAGCAATTGACATCACCCCCAACAATGACACCTCACGACCGACAATAGGTGGAACAAATAAAGAGCTGAAGTCGGATTAAGTTATTGTCTGTGCATTTTGGGAGGTATGTTATGAATATGATTGGGATGGATATTTATCGAAATGCCTCTGTGTTCCACTGGGAAAAGCCTTACCCCCTGAACTGCAGTGCCACAGCTGTGTATTGTACTTGATAGTTTCGGTATCTTTGAACGTGATTTTAATATTCCTCATGGTGAGCTTGGGGCTTAAATTTTTATATCGTAAATATGTTGGGTTGGCCCCGGCCCCGGGTGCCGCAGCCCCAGTGGCTGCGGGTCACATGACACCCCCCACGGCCGCTCCAGCCCCCCCACTGCGGGCCGTGCGGCAGATAAAGCTCCGCCCTCCGGGCAGCCTTTGTCTGTA
>NW_008596052.1:0-760 GCF_000691845.1 Merops nubicus
GCGCTGACAACACCCTGACAACACCCGGACGGCACCGTGATGGCACCACAACGCGGCTCTGGTGCCACAGCTACAACCTAAACCCGGTGTAGGGACCCAGGGTGAGTCTGACAACACCCTGACGGCACCCTGACAGCACCACGACGCAGCTCTGGTGTCACAACTACAACCTAACCGCAGGGGACAGCACACCCTGACATCACCCTGATGTCACCACAACACGGCTCTGACATCACAACAACAGTTTAACCTTGGTGAACAGCCCCAGGGTGGCTCTGACAACACCCTGACGTCACCCTGACAACACCCTGACGGCACCAGCACGCGGCTCTGAGGTCACAGCTACAACCTAACCCTGGTGTAGGGGCCCAGGGTGACTTTGACAACACCCTGACGTCACCCTGACAACACCACAACGCAGCTCTGGTGACGCAACTACAACCTATCCCTGGTGTACAACCCCAGCACAGTGCTGACAACACCCTGACGGCACCGGGACGTCACCACAACGCGGTTCTGAGGTCACAACTACAACCTAACCCCGGGGTAGGGACCCAGGGTGACTGACAACACCCTGACGGCACCCTGACAACACCACAACGCAGCTCTGGTGTCACAACACCCCCCTCATCCCGGTGTACAGCCCCAGCACAGCTCTGACACCACCACACCCTGACGGCACCACAATGCGGCTCTGGCATCACAACAACAACCTAACCCCGGTGTAGGGTCTCAGCACAGCGCTGACAACACCGTGACG
>NW_008596053.1:0-16972 GCF_000691845.1 Merops nubicus
CCGTTCCCATTCCCATTCCCATTCCCGCTCCCGTTCCCATGCACGGCTGAGGGCTCCCCCTGGCTGCCGGCGCTGCCCCCGCCGCGGTCCCTCAGCCCGGTTCCGGGGGGGGATGCTGAGCCCACCCCTGGAACAACCCCTCTCCCCAAAACCCGGGCTGAGCCTCCCCTGTCGATCCCCGCTCTCCACACCCGCCCGCTTCCCCCTTGCGGTACATCCCGTGTCACAATCCGCCTGCCGGGCAACTCGCTGGGGCAGGGGCCGAGAGCCCTGCGGCTCCACCGTGCTGCTTATTTTAACTCCATTTAGCAGAGAACAATACAGCCAGATTTATTTACCTGCCAGGGAGGAATCTGAGAGCTGGAGGGGCTGGGCTGGCTATTGGCTTGTCATGCAACAGGCTTCTGTCCACCTCGTAGCCCTTATTCCCAGGAAAACCTTTTAAAAAGACAAATGAGGGCATTTAATAAATATGCTCTTTGTAGAAATGAAATAGCCTAAGTTTTGGCATCTCTTCTCTGCCTACTTATGTGTAAGCACTTAGCTTCCATACAGCTCTGCTGATCCAAATATATTATACTTATCAAAATACATGGGGTTAAGTTTAGAATTCCTTTCTCACTTCTGGGAAAGTCTACACACCAGAAGGTGAAGTGGTATGTCCAAAATCAGTGGCAAAGCCACAGTTAAAATTAAGATATAGTTTCATAGGTGCAATGAGAGGAGAACAAAGTAATTAGATGAGTACTTCTATTTCAGTCCCACCCCTCCTCTCACAGGCAGACTGATGGACTTTTCAGTGCTGACTAGACACGTCAGGAAACTCACTCACTATGAGTATCCTCCTGACCTGAGGAGTTTTTCTGGGATTTCATGGTTCTGCTCTACCGGTCTGAAGACACTGAACAGTGTCTGGAGTGGTGCTCACCCCTGGGCTGCCTGTGCTGCTTGCTGACAGCACCTCTGACCCTTCTGGGTGTTAGATCTGTGAGCTGGGCAGGGAACAAGCCTGCAAACACTCAGGGCTCTGAGCAGCATGGGTACAGCTGAGAAGATCTGCTGCTCAGGGATCTCCCAAGATGTAACACTCCCAATAGCCCAGGGGAGCTGAGGCTTAAATGCTGCTTTGGAGCTTTGAAAGTCTTGGGCTTTGGCAGCTGAGCCTTGCTGTTGCATCACGTTGACATAACCTACCTTGCAGTGTGTTGCTCAGGCCTCCCCCAGCTCTGAGATGTCTCTGTCCTGTGCTGGGAGTGATCCATGGTAATTCTTTGCTCCCAGCACTCCCACCAGGCAAAGCAGTGGGTGCTTCCTGCTCTCTCCCCAGGGCTGTTTCTCCCTTAGTGCCACCCATGAAGCTTCTCCTGCCCATTCCATGAAATCTGTCTGATAAATCACAGAACTCATCAGGATCTGGAGCATCCAGAAGCATTTGTATAGTCAGTGGCCCGTCTTGCTCAGCCTGGGTTGTCTCAGGCTCTGGGACAGAACAAGGCTCATTGACAAGGTCCCAAGCTGCCTCTGCCAGTGTTTTGTCAGCAGAGTCTTTAGCCCAGCTTGCTGCATTCAGTCTCTTAGTTGCCATCTCAATCTTTTCTCCAAGTTCCTTGGACAGAATATGTATGGCTTTCACTCCATCCTGTTTACGTCTGCATGGAGAACCAGAAGCTGAGTCCTCAGAGGAAGGTTTTGCATCTTTCTGGGGAGGGGAAGAGCTCAGAGGAGGAGGATGCAGAGCTGGGGGAGAGCAGTCCCTCAAGTCTTTACATTCCAGAGGACGGAGAGACCAGCATTCAGCTTCCAGAGATGCTGGAGAAGCTAACCCCTCTCTTTTTTCAGGTGATTGCACTGATCCTAGAACTTGATTCCTATTTAAACCAAAAGGAGAAATATCACATTATGAGGACAGAGTAATGGTGGCTTTCCACACAGACCAGTATCCTCAGCTAAAGTGCTTCACAAAAGAAGAAGAAACAGATTTCCCTGACAAATTCATTTGTCAAATGATGGATTCAGGATGGAGCATGAGCTGCTGACAGGTGTGGAGAAGAATCAGCTTGGCACTGGCAAGGAATAATTATTCTTTAAAATTACAAAGCATAAAAATAGGCTGAAAGGTTTGGCTCGAGCTGGAGAGTGTCCTGTGCACAGGAGCACTCCCAGATGCACCCAGGTTCTCCAGCTGCTCTGGACCAGGGTGCAGTGAGGCTGATTTTAAGGGGAGATATGACAGGACATTAGCCCATTGCTCTCTCTTTTATCATTCATGACAGAATACTAGGAAAAGTCTACAGAGTGTGCTGAGAAAGAGGATTTCTGGAATGCTTTTTAGATCTGAGTACCTGCCTCTGTGATCTTTATTTAATAGACTACAGGATGTTTTATCCACCCAGGCTGTGAAACTCCTCCCCAGGATTCCAACACTGGTTTGCTCCTGAAACAGAAGTGACCATTAGTGTGAGCACTAAACAGCCCAGCAACACGAGGGTCATGTTTGGCTTTTGTTCCACTAACAACTGGTTCATGTAACTGGAAAACCACATACACCAAACAACAAACCTGTTCTTCTAGCTTAGGCACTGGAGATTTCCAGGCTTTTGACCCTGGAGTGAAGAGTTCCAGCCTTACTAATAACCCCAGCAGTTCTTGCCATAATTAGAAGTTAATTGCTCTATTTTTCCAGATAAACCCTTTTCCCCCTGACTCTTCAAAGCATTTGTATGAGGTATTTAATCTCTACATGGGTGCTGTACTGATCAAGATTGGAGGGGTTTCAATCTGCCACTCCTTTATGACTTACTTGCTCAGGTTTACACTGAGGACTTCCTCTGGCAGAAGCTGCTTCCCCGACGAGCTTGTGCATCTGCTCAGAACACTTTTGCTTTCCAACAGCTTCTTTCTGTTTCCTGTATACTTCTTGCAATCTCTTATTTCTCATCTCTGTGGCCTGCACCAAAGACTTTTTCTCTTGCAGGCTTTTTTTCTTTCTTTCTTCATTCTTTCGATGCATAAATTCCTGAACAGTTTCAGGGCTGTAGGGGTGAGGTTTTTTCATGTTTACCCTCCTCTTTGAAGGGTGATGAAGGTTTTCTTTCTCAGATCCTTTCTGTGCAGGGCTGCTCGAGCCTTTCTGTCTCTGAGGAGATGTGCTTTTGCCTCTGCTGCAGTTTCCTGAGCTGCTGGGCTTGACTCTATCTTTCACTAATGAAAATTGTACCTTTCCCCACCTGAAGGCAGAGGGAGTTATGGCCTGAGGTCTGGGAGAAGGAGGGTGGATCCCTGGGTATGGCTGCAGAACTTCAACCTTTCCTTTCACAGCATCTTTTGGGAGCCTGGTATGTCTGTGGTCATCACCCTCCTGGCTTTGCAAATACAGGTTCCTGAGTATTTGCTTGGTATCTTTGGTTGGTGCATTGCAGCTTCTTTCAGCAGGCTTGCTGGAGGGAACCACACAACTTTGGAACTCAGGGTGCTCCTCCACAGATTCATTTCCCTTTTCTCTGGTGCTTTTTTCCATCACTGTCTTTGCTACGAATCCTCTACCACATTCTGTGGAAAGCATGTGGAAACAAGAGTGGTGTTACTGCTTCAGAGATCTTTCAACTCCTCTATCTATCATCCACATCTCAAACCCCACGGCCTACTATAGGTCTGAGAACTATTTGCATGTGTAGCTGGTTTGTCTGTGGTAAGATCTGCAATGTACTAGGAAGATAAATCTGTAAGGGTGAAGTTTGAAGTTGCAGTGGCTAATTCTACCAAATGTGTGTAGTTTGTTGCCTTTAAGTAGAAAGAGAATCTAATATACAAGGTCAGGGAAACCATTTGTCTCATAAAGCTCTTGTGCTTGTCTGTGTAGCAGGAGAGGACTCGGTGCCAGCCTCAGCTGTGGGCAGACCCAGGGAAGCTGTGCCTGGCCAACCACCCCTGCTAAAACGTGGAGTGTGCTGTGATGTGCAGGACGTGGAGCTGATGCTGTATCTCTGCTGGTGAGACAGAACCTGTGTCATGATCCAGACAAGTCATATTTTAAGGATAAAGTGCATTTGTGTTGTCTCTGCCAAGCCACAGTGGATTCAGTGTGCCAGCTGAGCATGGGCAACAGCTTTAGGAATTGCTCTGGGTGGTTGTTCACCTGCCAAGGGAGTTATTAAAATTAGTGCTCAGAAGGGCCTTGAAACCTCATTTCAACAGTTTTAATCAACCACATTTTTGTTTGTGTACCAACACAGCTATTGTAGAGAGGCAAAAGTACCCGAGATATCTGCTGTGTTCTGCTCTTCAGCTGTGCTCCTCAGGTTTGGAAATGGAGGGGGTGGACCAAGCAACTTTCTAGCTAACTTCTGACCTTCTCTCCATGCAGAAGCACCAGGCAGCTTTGCACCTGAAACAGAGCATTTATATTTCATTATCCAACCTGCATGTGTTCTTGAAAAGAAAATTATAACTCTATTATAAATGGTTTTTATGGTGATTTGCAGGAATCACACTTAAGGTGGGAGGAGATCTAAAAAGTTTCATTCAGAGTAGGTTTAAAACAAACAGTTGATGCTAGTCTGATAAAGTTTTTAAAGCACATTTTGGAGTCTCTCTGTGAGGGTCTGTTCATTGACTGACAGATGGTTCATGAATCAGAAGAGGGAGACACAGGAAGATTCAATGATTTCCTAAGGCTTTACCATTATCATTTTTATAATTCAACACTTGTAACAGGTTCACTGAGTTTCTACAGGTTTTACTCAGAAACCATTGACTTCCAGAGTCCTCAAGAACACCAAGAGAAGCTCAGGCCAGGGAGCTGAGAGCATCTGAGAGCATCCTTCTGTGATGGTATTCTGGATACCAGCACATCTGAGAACTGTGGATGGGAGGGGGCTAATGAAAAGATGATTTGCCTTCTGATTACTTCAATCTCACTAGAGTAAACTAATTCATTTTTAAACTGGTGAGATTCAGCTGGTAGCAGTGTGGAAGAATCAATGAGTGATACAGGACAAGGGACAATGTATAATGCAGAAATAAATGATGCAGTCTGCAGCACAAACAAATTATTCTTGCTTAATAGGTGGTGTCACATAATAGACAACATTTATCACCAGTTTACTTCATAATTTGTGATTGCATTCACAGCGTGCCAATACTGGCACTGGGATAATTATGTGTTTACTGCAAACACTTCTCCAGCAGGGGACTAAGCAGGTACTTATTTGGTTTTGCATGGAAATCTTCCCCACCAAATTCTCCTCCAGTGAAAATAGTCAAGGTTTGGCTTCAGCCTTTTGATTTTACTCTTAAACAGGTGTCAGCCACAGTTCAGCACTCAGTCAACAGACAAAATCAGCCTTTTCTAGCTGCAGGAAACCTGCCTGTGAGCTGAGCTGACTGTGTTCAGCACCTCTGAGAATCATCTGTTGGACACAAAACCCTTTTGGAGACTGGTTGGTTGATGGGATGGTCCCGAGATTCCTCTTTGCAACATCTCAGCTCCCAGCCCAGGGCTCTGCTGATGGAGTCACAGCCACCTACCTCAGCTGAAGTTACAGCAGACTGAGATGCTCTCCAGGATCACCTTAATCATGCCAGTTAGGTCATGTCACAAAAGAAATTATGCTTTTCAGACAAGGAAGAGCTTCACTATCTGTGGGGCTGAAGTAATTTCTTATAATCATGTGGACTTGCTTGGGCAGCTGCCAGTGGAGTTATCCACTAGATCTAGTTCAACCTCTGGCAGCATGAACCACGTATGGAATTGCCAAAATCTGCTGTACTTGAGATGGTTGAGATCCATCAGTGATTTTTCACTGAAATACCTTGCTTTGATTTTTAATTTAGCAGTATTAAAAATGCAGGATGGGTTTATTTTTGTGCTTTCTTAGCTCCTCTGAATGCAACAGACAAATTATTATGTAGATCTAACAGTTTATCCTTCACCATGTTGTCCAATTTCAATTAAACCTCTTTTTATCTATGCAGTGCTTATTAACTACAGGAACTCTTACACTAAAGTTCAAGAGCAGCCTGCATTGCTGATGAAAACACTTGCTAGAAGGAAATCTTTGGATTTAAATATTGGCCTGGGTGTTTTTTTCCTACCTACGGACAGATGAATATTTTATAGCTGTTGTGACTTAATTTTTTGTTAACTACAGCAAATTTATAATTCATCAAATTCCTGAGGACTCTGGCTCTGACCCCTGCCCCTCATTCATCTCTTTGTAGCCCTGCCTTGGCTCTTTCACTGACAGAAACTAATAGCCAATAAAGACACCATGACACTGGCAGTTACAATGATGAATGCTTCATGTGGCATGGTCTTATTATGACCCACTCTCAGAGGAAGATCAAGCCATTTTTCAAGCAATCCATTAAAACAAAAAAAAAAAAAAAGGAAGGAGAAGGAAATTATTATGTATTTCATGCATTTTAAATAGTACTTAGGTAGCAGAGGACATGATGCCACTATGCTCATAATTTCCTCTGCACACTATTAGATAGCTTGGGTTTTTTTTCCTGTTTCACACAAGTTACACACCTAGTAGCTTGGGGAGTGTAAAATACAACTGCTTGGAGTGAGAGGCACCCGTGGCACTGCTGCCTTGTTCCTCACACAGCCTAAAGGCAACTCTTCCCAGAGCAAAGCAACAGCATCAAACGGGTAAAATTACTCCAGCCATTCAAATCTGCACTCAGATATAGTGGTCAAAGAAAATCAGGGACTAGCAACTGGGACCCCTGTTCCTGCTGTTGGCTTTGTAGCAAGGCTGTGGATAATTCACCTCACTTTTCCCTGCTTTGATTCAGTGGCAGAAGGTGCTAGCAGGTGGCCAGTCTGATCCCCCACCCTGGGGACCTCAGCACAATTCACCAGCAGCCAACCCAGAAATGGAGTCCTTGTGCTGCTGGTGGTCACGTTCTGCCTCCTTGAGCAAATGCTGGTTTTTGGCTGTTCCCTCTGTGGTTTTCTTTGATATCTACTTGGTATTAACCAGGCTCTGGTGCTCGGCTGTGGATCCTAGGATCCTTCTTTTAATAACCAGCTAAAGATTTTGGCAGGTGAGTGCCCAGATGCCACTGACCTCTCATAGTTTTGTCCATCAGCCCATGCAATTTCCCATGATTTTCATCCTTACCTTTACCTGTCATTGCTCTCTCCAGAACAGAGGACTTGGGTGAGAGCTGTCTCTGGCTTTGTGTTGGAATTCTCCGTCCTGAGCTTCTCTCTCTTTGGTCTTTATTCAGAGGCCAAAAAAACCCCAAAAACACAACACAGAAAAGAATTAGTGTGCAGCTAAAAGCAAACTGTGGGCATGACTGCTGTCACCAACAGACCAAACCTGGAACACAAAAGCAGGAGGCTCCCCCAAGACAGTGGTCCCTGAACAAGCAGGAATCCTTTCCTGTGGTACCAGAGATGTCCCAGCACAGCAAACACTGGCCTGGATCCCTGAGGTCACATCCGTGACCCCATCTGCCCACACAGCAGTGTTCTGAGCAAAGGGCCCTGACCCAGGGGGGCACCTTGGGGTCCCTCTGGAGATCCAGACTGACCTTTCTCTACAGGGTTCTCAAACCCTGCAAGCTTGGGCAAGTCACCTGTGGCAAACTGTTAGGGTTCAGCATTGCCAACGTGGGGTCTTGGGGCCTTTTTGATAATCCCTCCCTTGCCCAGGGGTGGTAAATTCTTCTCTGTCTGGTCTTTTTTGCTCTTCACCTCAGGTTTGCAGCACTAAACCCTGGACAAACAGATACTTGAAACCTGTTAGACTACAAGGAGCAGTGCAACTGCTGGCATCCAATAGCACTGAGCTCCTGTGGGTGGGAAAAGCAGAAGCAGGAAAAAAACAAGAAGGAAAAGCCTTCCTAGGGCAGGCTGTGAGTATCTGACAGAGGGAAGATCTGGCAAAGCAGCTGTGACACACTTTTCCCAGCAGCAGAGTGCAGCCAGACAAACTGCACAAGCTGCCTCTGAACCGAGCAGCTGGAGCTGTTAATCTTCAGCCTCGGGGGCTGCCTCTGTTCTGCAAGTTCAGTTGTTTGTCTGGGAGTTCCCTGGCACAGTTACATAAACTGATCTGGGTTAAACCCAAACTAAACTAGCCTTCCCCTAAGAACGCTCGGGAGAGGCTCAGCAGGGATTGTGGCTTTGGCTGCTGGGCGTTGGGAGGGGTAAGGCTGGGCAGGGATGACCTGGTCCAGCTGAACAGAGCCAGCAGCACGACGTGTGCTCCCAGAGCCCCTGGCTGAGCACCATAAAACCCTCCCGTGCATCACTCCAACAGGTGATTTGAAGCAAATCTAAGGGGAATGCCTGCAGAAGCCCGTGGCGTGTGACAGAGATCATAGTGCCTGTTGAATTAACACTAATGCTATTAGAGCAATAAGATTTATTATGTACAGCTTTTCAGCTCCTCTTCCCTAGTCTAATATACCCTCAATAATCCCCCACTGGCTAAGAGCTTGCCAAGTGGGCAGGCTAGCTGGGCGAGCCCTGAGCAGTCCTTGCTCGAGTCCATGCATTACTCACAGTGATCTGAGCTCCTCAGTCACACTAAACCAAAGTGACAGCTGTAGATGGATGGTTCTGCAGGTCCAAATTTAGCAGCAAAGCAGGATAAGGAAGTCTAATAATATTTGCTTTCAGATCCACACTAGTTCCACTCAATGAACTGTTAAATCCCCTGTAATGCCTCTGAACGATACAATTCCTGCTTTAAATACCTGTGATGCCTCTCTGCTGTTTCCCATTTCATGCTTTCTGTGTGGCAAAAGGAAGAATGTGGGAGGGAAGAGGAAAAATGAATATATTGGCAGCAAATTCTTTGCTGTTTTGTGGAAAGAAATGTATAAATTCCTGCATGCCAGGGAGTAAATCCAGTGGAGAAGTGAACTCGGTGAGCAAAGCAAAGTGTGCTTGGTTATTCAGCTGTGCCAAAGCCCTGGTGGGTAATACAGAGTTTCAGCCTTTCTCCAGAGATGCCAGACCACTACTGACCTCGGTGAACCAGGGCAGGAGGAGCAGATGACACTCTGCACACCTTTCTCTTCAGAGATCTTTTTTGCAGTGCCTCTTTGGCACAGGCAGAACTCAGGTGCTGCTGCTCCCGAGATGCCTCTTGCTGCTTTTGCTTCTGCTCCTGGATCCTCTTCTTGAGTAGCTCTAACTTATTGTGGGGTGATTTTTTCCACAGTTCTTCCAGCTTCTGGTCGCTGGGCTTGTTGGTTGATGGAAGGTGGTAGGTGGGAAGCAGATCTGTGGGCACAGGAGCGTTGCTCTGGTTGCCACGGGGGACAGCTGAGAACAGACTGTGAGGTGGGTGATGCAGAGAGCAGGGAGATTTTCCCTCTTGTCCTGTGTGACCTCTTGAATCTGCCTGCTCCCTGGAATCATCCTTTCTTGGCCTGTGCAGGCTCTTTGCAAGAGACCACATCCCAACTGGACCTTCACCACCCACAGCCTCCCTCCTGGCAGGGCTGCAAGGTGCTGAGCCTGAGTCTCCCCTCCAGGACAGAGGGGTCCTTCTGGAGGGGCCAGAGCTCACAGGAGGGCTCTCGAGGAAACACGTCTGTGACCAAGCAGGGCAGAGAGCAGCAACATTTCCTTCTCTTAAGAAAAAGAAAACCAAGACTGAATACATAGGGTACATCATTACATTGTTCAGTAATAACAATTATGTGATAATGTGAATGACAACTGAGTTTCTATGACACGTTCCTGTTCCAGTGTTCTATGACACATGATCTCAGTGTCTCCACAGGATCAGCAGTTCAGCAAAAGAAGATAAAATTGGGAAAGTGCAGAGTGACCCGTGGTCTGGTAAGAGTTATTACAGCTATGGGCAGATAGACCAAGAGAGAGCTGGTGCCAGGGCACTGGCTGTCCCACCAGCCTGGGCAGCATTCCTGAGCCTCAAAGTGTTTGGTGGCTTTTTCTTTTTTTTTTCCTAATAAATAGTAAGGTGCTAAACTTTTTCTGAGTCCTGCATCCTAGCATTTTAAGCCCCTTTATGTGTGCATTCACCTCTTCATCCACCAAGTGCTGTTATTTACCTGCAGGCTGGAGCAATCTCGTTGCTCTTTTTCTCATTCAAAGGAGTTTCAGCTCTGTTCCTCTCACCATCTACAGCATAGCAAAGATACATCAATGTCAGGATGTCAAAAAAGGTTCCTTAACCATTAAATTAAACCAGTTCCTTTTACCAGGGACTATTTCCCAACCAAATCTGGCCCTTTGGACACCTAAGGACAGCTTTTTTCATACTTAGTAAAGAGCTTGCCAGCATTGCAGTTCTGGGATGGAAAAGTGGGAGTGTTCCTTGGTGTAAAAATCTGTGTACACTGTCTCCAGGCCTCCCAGGCAGGCTGAGGATTTGGTTACAAGCTTACACACAAACCCATGCTGCCTTCAGTATCCTCTGTCCCAGCTCCCTGAGTCCCAGAGTATAAGGTGTTGAAGCTCCACCAGGTCACATCACGCCCATCATTTAAACCCAGTGACAAACATTCCACTCATATTTCCTTCCCTTGTTCAAAGGGCTTGGGAGCAAGAAAAAAAGATGTACATGCAAACCCACAAGCTCCAGCAAAGCTTTTAGAAGCTCAGCTAAACTCTCTCCCTATCCTTGTCCCCAAGGCCAGGCTCCAGGCAGTGAACCATCTCCAGGAGCGTGGCACAAAGCCCTGCTGCTTCAGGAGGAAGCCTCCAGAAATATTAAAGGCTGGCAGCTTAAACCATTCCCAGCCCATAAGCCATCTCAAAAACAGCCAGCAGATGCAAAAATAATCAGTCAAATCTGTTCTTGTCATTCATTTATAAGAGTCTTCCAGAATTTGGTTAAGTTTTCTGGTTTTATCTTATCACACTTTGTCTTTTAGAGGTGATTTTCAATACATTATTTATCTCCTGCAAAACTGAGCAAACAAGACGTTGTATTTACATAAATTCTTTTATCTCCAGGGGAAAAACCACTCAGGGGACAAGCACAAGTAGCTCTTACTTTGCTGTAGCTGGTGAGTTTTAATGCTGCATCTTTTGCCCAAGCTCTCTCCAGGAAGGGGTAATTCCTCGTGCATTGTGATACTCTTTTGGGAACATGAGTAGAAAGGTGATGAAAATAGACCCTTTCCTCAGCAAAAAGGACCTTTCACTGCCTCCTGTCCCCCTCCCTCCAGCACCAGAGCAGTCCCCCTGCCTCAGCACTTTCCCAGTATCTCAGAACTCACCAAAGCTTTTTTCACACCAAAGCTTTCTTCTGGCTGCCTGGGATTTGGCACAACTCCATGTCTGATGATAAAATTTGTTTTCAATCCTTTGTAGCTGTGAAAAGACAGATTTGTCTTTTGAAGGGAGACATATGTGTATTTTTCCTGGGGTAGCCTTTTGCTGGCATACACTGCTTCTCTGATTAATTTTGCAGCTCCTAGTTACTCTGTAAATACTGGCATGTCTGAGCACGTTCCATGTGGTATTTCCTACAGTTGGAAAGAATGCAATTGACTGGGAAGATAAGAGATGAAATCACCTCGCTCCATTATTGGCACTTTGCATCAGGTTTTCACCAGAGCTCTGATGTTTTTGAAAACAGGGTAAAGCTGGAAACAACTGCAGCCAAGAGCAACTTCAGGAGGGTGACCCCCGTGTCAGTGCAAGCAGCACTGAATGCTTTTGGGTAATGTCATGTCCTCATCCGAGCAACTTCACTGTTGTGATTGCAGCTGCTCTGCCTGATATAAATATTATAACGTTTCCTATTAAATAGACCATAAGACAGGAAGACTTCAGAGGCTGTCCCATCTCAGTGAGTGTCAGCTATTATTCCACTCAGGGCTTCAGCCACAAGCAAAGCAAACCTTGACCTGTTCCTGTCATTAATTTTGAGGAGTGTTGTAAAATTCAGGGAGGTTCTTGGCTTTTCTTCTGCTCCTCTTCTTGTCATTTAGCAAAAGATTAAAGAGGTTATGTGTTCATGGCAAAAGAACAAATAAAAGGGCACGTTTAGAGCGCTCTCAGCTACATTATTTCCATGAAAGCAAACCCTGGGGAGGTGATGCACAGGTAGGTGACAGAAGGTGACAAAGGGATGTGACAGCAAGTGCTCCCTGAACCACACCTACCACTGCTTCAGCTTTCCGAAGACTCTTCCAAGCCAAGGCCACATCTGCAGAAGCAAGGGATGAAAGAGGTTTTTATCATCTCTTCACACCCCTTCCCTACAGACAATTGCCCCTCACGCCCACCCTGGAGTGGATCACAGAGCTGGTGGTTGGAACACAGAAAAACTCCTGACAAAGTGTCAGGGCTGCTGTTGTGTATGGTTTGGTTTCAAGGTGTGCTTCGTTCTGCCAGAACTAATGCTCCTTGAGCTGTGTTAGTGCTAATTCAGCAAACTCCTCACTCATATTGGCTGGAGTTTTGCAAGCCTTCATTTTGTAGTAGTTACTTAAAAAAAACCCCAACCCACACAGGATGACTTGTGAGAGTATGAATGGCCTGTGTCTTTTTACAGAAGAAACAAAGCAACACATCAGATACAGAGAGGTTCCTTATTGCATATATTCAACAGAAATTGAGTCTTGATGACTTCAGGCTGAGGAAGGTTCATGGAGGTTTCTGCTAGAAAGCAGCATGAAATGGAGTTTGGGTGTTGCTGAATGAGCTACCAACAGCTACAACACTGCCCAACACTCTCCAAACTTCAAAATATTTGTTTTGTTGTGTCTGAAGTCACACAACCCAGATTAAACTAAGCACTAAATTGATAAATCCTTGGTTTAAAAGGAAGTTATCCAAGTCTCTGCTCTAACTGTGCAGAGGAAAGCAGAAGCTCTTTGCCCACGTACCAGCCAGAGGATCTGCATCTCCAGGTGCCAAACTGTTGTCCATCCTTCAGCTCTGCTTACTGGATACCCATGTCTGAAATAATCATGCAAAAGGACTCATCAGTGCTGCCCTGGAGAACAGCTTGGGTCATTTTTATACCTATAGATATTTTTTTCTTCATCTGTAATTGCTGACTGCCCACCAAGACCTTCACCATTTACATTTTTGTGGTGTCTGCAACTGTTACCTGTTATCATTAATTGGCTCAGCCCTGTGAGGGAGTCTCAGGGAGAGACAGGGATATGACACAGTGGATAAAAGTCCTGCTCTGGGTCAGGACACCCTGAAAAGCTGCCCTGGGAGCTCAGGAGTCCAGCACACTCACCTGAGGCAACGATCAGAGCCAGGAAAGTCAGCTCTGTCCCCTGTGCCCGTTACTGCCTGGTTAACACTTACCTTTTGAAGCCTCATCCATACATGGAACAAAATCTCCACTTAGGAATTGTGAAAAGCACCTAGAGAAGCACTTCAGAGATGATCTGTGGGAGGGCTGAAGCCTTTCTGCAGTGGCTAATCCCAGATGTCACTTCCAAAAGGAGGTGTGAGAGAGACCCCAGCTCTGAACATCCCATTTGCTGCTGAGCCATCTGCAGGCACCAGCTCCCTGGGAACACAAAAGTTCCTCTGAGACAAGTGCCAGGTCAGTCCCTGCCCTGCCCATGAGCTCTGGGAGGTGCAGAAGGACATCCAGAGGGGTTGGTCCAGCCACCAAACCCTTGCCACACCTTTGTTTGAGCCCCTCCGTGCAGGGCGACAGTAGCGACAGCCCAGGGAGAGGCTGTTAGGAACAGAGGAGAAAACAAACAGCAACAAGAGGAGCCTGAAGGCTGATCTCAGCTTGCAAACGTGTGGCAAGATGCCAGCAGCTTTCTTAACAAGTCCTTGTGTCCTTTCCAGGGCGTCTGGCATGTGGGCTATGGCCAGTCCTGGGCTGGGTGGCTGCAGAGCAGGGGGCAGGGAGGTGGAGGAGCAGGGGGACCAACCTGGCACCCAGCAGCAAGCAGCTCTGGGATGGAGAGAAGATGTGGTGCCAGAGCAGGGGGAGAAACCAAACCTGAGTCCTCATCACAGGGCACCTCTTGTCACCCAGGGCACCCTCCCTGCTGGGCTCATCCAGCCTTGGTCCTGCTCTCAGCTGCACTGTCCCACTTCAATCCCTGGGCTCAAGAGAGCAGGGGGCTTAATTCTCAATATTTGCTTTTACTTAAGGAGAAATTATTATTTTTTTTTTAAAAAAAAAAGGGTTTCTAGTCTTTGCAATGATAAAGAAAAGCTTGAGACTATCAAATCAGCGTGTGCTGAAGCCTCAGACAAGGTTTCCCCCCTTTCTGGGTGTCACTAACTGTCACGGTTTTTAAATATTTGAATTCCGGGGATGACTGTTCTGGTCTGGCTGTTCTGTACCCCCCCGGTTCGACTGACAGTTTATTCAGCCAACAGCAGAGGGCAAACTCAGCTCGCAAACAGGAGCAGCACCCGCAGCGCTGGGAGCTCCGGCCCCAGCTTCTGCCAGGGCAGCCGGGGAGCAATGCAGCTGCCACCCTGGTTACAGCCAGCCTGGCAGGGGCAGCAGCAGAAAGACTCTGCAGTAGTAGTTTGCCACTCTCCTCTTCGGTTTTAGACTTTTCACAGAGCATCTTTTGGTGGGCTTCAGTGACAGGCTGGGCTGGAGCCTGGCAGTGCATTTCTTAACCCCTCCCCAGACGATGGCAGCAGGTGATTAAGAATCCCTTAGGGCATATCTCGGCTGGTGAAGTTGCCCTCTGGCTGCATGCTGCCCATGCATTGCTTTGGGAGACTTGGTTTCTGCAGCTCTTTGTCCCAGAGTGACTTGCAGCTGATTCCTGCATCCCAGGTTACAACCAAAACTGCCACAATCAACATATAAAGGCCAAGACTAAGCTGATCATTCAGTGCTGCTTCTCTTCCTTGGTTGGATGATCCTTACACATGGCTTTCCTGGGACATTTTCAATTTCTGAGTTGTAAATTTGCTTCCCACAAATATCCTCTCACATATGCTGAAGTTCCACAGGTCCCAAGACTATATTTGCTGTTGGCTCAGATATTGGTGGAAAGCCTGTGGGTATGAGAAAGTCACCAAACTAGTGAGGAGAAACATTTCTTGTCACTCTACAGCAGTGCCCCTCACTGCTGTCATGGGCTGAAATTCAGCAAGTACCCCCAAAAATGGATCTGTATCCTCTTCTAGGTCCCACCTGCCTGCAGAGCAGAGGACACAGAGGCTTATATTTTGGCTTATATTGAATCTGGCTCTTTTTTTTGCTGGTTTACACCCTCAATTATTTCTTCATGCTTTATAATTCCACAGATCTGCTTTAAGCAGCAGTGTCAGTGTTGTGAGCGTTTGTTATTACTGGAAAGCACTCAGATGGTGAGGCAAGATACCAACACCACATCCTTTCATCTGCATGGATCCCTGTGGTCTCTAGAGAAGTTCTCTTGAAGAAACTAACTCAGACTGCTCATCTAATAACTGTCCCTGCAGCCTGTGCTCACACATCCCCAGCATCTCAGCTGCTCAGCCCTAACCAAACAAGGAATTCCCCAGCTGCAGACTGGAGTGGTGAAGTTCCCATTTCAAGCTGTTCCAAGCCAATGGTTTGGCCTGATTAGAGGTTTCAGTGCTAGGAATGCAGAGCTGGTCCAAGAGGGAGCCACAGCTATCCAGGGTGTGCAAGTGATCCATGGAGAAGAGAGGAGACGACAGCAATGGGAAGCCTCCCAGAGGGAGGGCAACTTCCAGTGAAGATCTGGTGAGACAGGGAAGTGTGCTGGCAAGGAGGAAAGCCCAGGGCTGGTCCCAGCCTGCTGGGTTGATGGAGGAGCCAAGTGGAGTGGGAACACACGTGCAGGGAGCAGCAGAGCTTTCTGCTGCCTGCAGATGATGCATCTCAAATCCCTCAGATCAGACTGGCATCTATCTTGGCACCGTTTTTTCTCAGCAAGCTGTTGGAGCTGAGGAGAGCCAGGAGAGTGACAGCTTGCCAGCGTGTTATGCTGCACATCTCGGAGTGTTAGACCACAAATCTGCTGAGAGATGAAGTGAAACCTGTTGTTGAGCCAAATCCCACTTCTGCAGCGTGTGAAACTCCCAAGCCAGGGAGCCAAGTGTGAGCTGAGGCTGAGAGGGGCAAACCCATCTGGATTGGTATTTTTGTGTGAGCAACATGAGCTAGTCCTGTGTGGTTCTGACCTGTGGACTCCACAGCTCCTGTCACACGAGGCTGAGGTAGAATTAGGCTCCATGTGTTCACTCTTATGGCATTTATGATGCCCCAGCCCCCAAACACTGAATTTCCCCTACAGAGATACAGAATACCACCTACCTGTTTTAGCAGATTAGGCTACAGGCTATCACATACCCAGAGCTTTTCCAAAAGCCACTTCAGGCTTTTTCTGGAAAGGATATTGCAAAGTTTCTGCCAAGAGATGCTGCTAACCCACCACATGGGATTATCCCATGGGGAGCACATACAATTTGCTGCTTTTCCCCCAAGCAGCAGTTTCTGCCAGCGTTACCTTGCAAGCACAAGGATGAGGTGGGACAAGGATTGCCCAGCTCAGCATGCTGAGAAGCAACAGCTCCCAGCTCTGGCAGACACTCCTCCCTTTCCCCTGCAGCTTTGCTCTGTGGGACCAGCTCTGTGAGAGTTCCCATGCTTTGGGGTAACACAGGCAGCTAAAAGGAAAGGAAATGGTGCTTTTTTTATAGTTTTTTTTACAGTGGCTGACTAAGCAATTTCATTGTAAACCACTTTTCACAGCAATTCTCAGTTAGCAAACAATCAGAGCACAAACTTAGGCTTCCACTGCAAGCTGGATGTGACAGGAATTTTTAGAGTAAGCATATGGAGGGAAGAGGCAGTTGGTTAGAAAAATAAGTGTACTGCTCTAAAGTCTGCCAGCCAAGGGCTCAATCCTCCATCCACTGAAATCTGTGACAAAACATGAGCTGAAACAAAAAGGGGCAAAGATAAAGGCACTTAAATTGAGATTGGAACCTGTCAAGAGTATAGTGTGGATCACTACATGTTGAAGTCTTACTGAGGGTACTTATCTCCCAGATCAGCAG
>NW_008596053.1:17003-29027 GCF_000691845.1 Merops nubicus
AAGACTGAGATAAATGGGCTGCCCCAGTGACTAGGATGGTGTGTCACAGTTCCTGAGATAAGACACTAATTTCTTCCTCCACAGGTTACGTTGTAAAATAACAGTATTCATGTAAAACACACTGAGATAGAGGAAGGAGTCTGGCTGCAGAATTTTTGCTGGTACTACTGATCTTTCTCTTTTTTTTTTGATCCTAGCAGCTTGTACTGTTCCCCAGGTCGTTAGGAATAAGCAGATCCTTTTCCCATGCTGTGCCACACACTCACTTAGAGTTGTGCCAAGTGCTACACACAGAACTGCTCAAATTCAGGGGGGGGAGGCTTCCTGAGGCTGCCCCAAGCCTAGGGAGGGATGTGCTCCAAGAGTTAAATTTCATTTATAAGGATTACAGCCAGAAACACAAGGTTACTCTTGTATTTTCCTACTGATGTCCTTAAACAATAAAAGTCATGTGTGTCAGGAGGGAACCAGACCTTCAGAACATCTGGATGTTATGCTGCATGCTAAACAATGTCTGGAAAGGTGCAAATGTTCTCTTTATGTGCTAAATTCTGTATATACCATCCAGTTATTGGGGGAAGTGTGTAAAGGGAGGAGATAGCTATCCATGGCCCACTGGGGGTTTTCTCCTATCAATAAGCAACTGTGTGAATGGAATCTGAAGAGGAGGGGGCTGCCTGCACTGTGCAGCTGAACGTGGGAGAGAGGATTGCCATGGAAACCCACGGCACTGAAGGGGCTCTCCAGCTGCAGGAGAGGATTTATAGCACCGAGCTGGGACTAGGCAGTTTAAATCAACAGTCTCCAGGTAAAATGGCACATTTCCTGGCACAGAGTCTCTGTGCACTGTGACATGGGGAAAGAGGGGTAGGTGGGTGGGGAGAATGGCAGGAGTACAAAGTTCTGAGGTGTCTCAAAGCCTGGCCCAAAACTTGGAGAAACTGAGGCAAAGATGCTGGTGGCTTTTGGGGAGGGCTGGACCAGGCGTGCAACGAACAGGGCTGTGTTCCCCGGGCACCCAAAGGGAGCAGGAGGCACAAGGACACACCATTCCAGTGCCCAGCAGACTCCCAAAGGAGGAGCAGGGGCTGTTGCCTGCTTGCACAGCCCTGCAGAGGGCAGATCCTGCAGCTCAGGAGTGTGCCTGGCTTCTGCTTTTGGTTTGGAGCTGGGGAAGACTCCAAAACAGCTTGTTCCACCTTGAGGCAAGGTGTGCTATAAGCTACAAACCAGGCTTCTGTAAGGAGGGGTCAGGGCAGGGGGAAGGAGTTCCTGTGTTCAGACTCCCCCTTTGAAGGACAATGGCACAAGGACTGGTAGGAGACAGCAGCAACACTCTTTGGCAGGGCTGCCTTCAGCACCACACGTTACTTTTGCTGCATACCCCAACAGGAAGGACACTGTCACCAACAGGCAGCACACAGGCCAGGGCTTCCCCTTCAGTTCTAGAGTACACGTGGAGGAGATGAGCTGGCCAACCACCAGAAGAATAAAAAGATTGATAAACTCACCCACGGTGTAGGGCAAAGCAAAGGCAGGAGCAAAGCAGCTCAGAAGCCAGGTGACCAGTCCAATTCCAACCACGTAGCAACTGGCAACCAGCAGCACCATTATTACACACACAACCCTCTGTTCCTGGTCGTGCTGGTGCCCCAGCAGCCCTGGGAGCTCCACCCACAGGAGACAGGCAGAAAGCCCTGCTCACAAACACCCTGCTTTATACCCTACCTCCAGAGGCAGGACACCTGATGTTAATGCTAAGGGTGGTGATCTCCTAATTGATTTTCACCAAAGTCTGGCCAGGCCCTGGGGGAAAACCAATCAGGAAGGTCTTTCCTGCCTGCTTGTGGACATCATCCACATGTCAACCCTCATCCAGGGTTTAAACCCCAGAACTTCAATTACCAAGACCAGAGTGACAGTGCCACCTCTTCTTCTCCTGGATCAGCCACCACACACCCATCTGCCCCTGCTCCCTGCTAAGGACAGTGATTAAATCTGACACTGAACCACCCTGGGGCTTGTGTGGCCAGTAGCTCCTGCAGAACTGCATGTGCTTCAGGAACCTTCCCTGTCACATCTAGTAACAGAGCTCAAAATCTCCTGACTTAGCACGTGTCCTGGGCTTGCTGTGACTGGATTTAAATATGCAGTTTAGCAGACACAGGGGTATGTTTGTGATATTAAATATAAGAAGGAAAATTCCTTTTTGAGCTGGAGAACACAGTGTCCTTGTCAGCAAAGACTTAAAGCTCTGTTACACTCTTGTGTTTTACTGTGCTCCACAGTTTTTCCTTCAAATGTTACTTTGTTCTGCTTCAACCTTTCAACAAGACATCAAACAGCTATCAAGAGAGGCAAGATTTCAGCCTCTTCTGTCAAGAAGAGTTATATGTTCAAAATCTGAACAGCCCAATCAAAGTCTGGGAATTGGGTCCTCCTGCCCTTCCTCTGCTGCTGTGGGTTTCTCTGCCATCGAGTCCTGCCCACACAGCAGAACTGGCTGTCAGCCAGAGTTCCACTTCCCTTTTGGAGGTTTTCCTCTCCAGAGTGCTCTCCTTGGATCCTCACTGCCTCTCAAACTCCCTGGTGCCAGCGTGCAGGTCCATGTCTCCACTCAGCTCTTTGCAGGCTGTGAATCTCAGACCTGCATCATTTGCAAACAACATAGGGAGGATCTTTGCCAATGACCTAGGCAGGAACTCTCCAGCAGGTTTGTGCACTCTGGTGTGTACAGATGCACCATGACAGACAACATCTGCCTTGCATCAGAGCTGGGCTGCTCAGTCCCCACTGGGACACCACTACGAGTGCCTGCGAGAGGTTATGAGAGCAGAAGAGCTTTAGCTACCTCACTTCCTAAGAACAATCCCTGGGGTATGGACACTCTGGCCACAAATTCACCCCATTTCCCCTTGATTCTGTTTGTTCTGCCACTAAGTGCCAATGCAAAACGCTGCCAGTGGAGAAGCAGCAGGGGAGGCTGACCCCACAGACTGGCTTTTGCCTTGCTGTGCTCTGTCCAGTCAGGCTGCCCTCAGATCTGCCAGGCTTTCGTTGCTGCTGCCCCTGGGGATGCTACAGCACAGTTGTTTAACCCAAGAGCATTTATGAATGTGACTGGAATTTGTTTGTCTAGGTTTTTTTTTTTTTTTCTTTCTCTTCTGTCTCATATAATAATGTAAACCTGCAAAAATATTGCCTGATTATTGACAAAATTCACCTATATGGAGCTAAGTGCAAAGACAAATAGGTAATAGCTGCATACCCATCTCCAATGGAAAATAAATATAGCATGTGTTTGAAGGCTAAACTCTGCTGATGTGAAGTGGTGCAGCTCCTTGCCAGTAAATCGAGCTACCCCAGTTCCTGTCAGCACAGAAGCTGACCCTGAGGAATTTCTGTTTGCTTGCAGAAAAGTTGGTGGGCGTGTGACCTCATTGAGTGAAAAACCAGATCCTGGACACCTGCAAACGATGGTTATTTAGGGGCTGAGAGCAAGAATTCCCATGGCTATGCAAGAATTTGGTAGGAAAACGAGGACTTGGTTAATTGTGCTGCCTGGTGGAGTGGTAGTAAGTTTGTAGAGATCTAAATACATGGGAGTGAAACCTAAATACATGGGAGTGAACTGTGCTGCCCAGTCCACAGCCCAGACTGGGGGGGTGCCCAGATGCCTCTTTGATGTTTCGGTGACATCATTCAGCAGCTCTCACTGAAAGTCAAAAGCAGAAGCCAGGAGGGGGACACACTCTTCTGAGGAGCAAAGTCTGTGCTGTCACCCCCTTTGCTGTCCTGAGGAAGAGTGAGGAGATGGGACTGGAGCCACAGACTAACCCTGTGCTTTCCCATTCCCAAACCTTGCATTCAGAAGCAGGACTCTGTTTTTCTCTTAGGAGGCCAACGCAGCCTTCAGGCTGCAATCAACAAAGGACACAAATAGTTGATCTCAAAAGACAACTTGAGCGAATGTTAATGTTCAGTCTGTCCCCCAGGCAATCCAGGCTGTGAATCACAGGGTGGGATCAATCCTGCAGCACGTGTTCCACTAAAATCACAGCTCCCCTGGCAACCATCATACTGAGATCCACCAGCCCAGGACACATATCAAATAGCAGCAGATAAAAGTGATCAATAGGTATCACGAGAAGAGTGGGCTTGCAGATAACAGAGTGGATCATCTAATTAGAACTCTGACATAACACAGATGCTCTCACCCAGTGAATGCTGCTCCAGAGCCAGAACTGGGGTTGAACTGGTGCACTCTCTTCCTAAGGAGTTGCTTGTGCCACTGTTTAATTACCTACATTTAAGCACCACATCTTGTTTCCAGTCTGAATTTGCCTACTGCACATTCTGGATGTGCCACTTTCTACTAGATTAGAAAGCTTTCTAATCACAGAGATTTTCTTATCTATAAAGTTCCCCATCACTTAAGTCACACCTTAAGGTTCACTCCAGCAAGCTGAGTCAATTGTCCTGCTAATTCTGCATCACTCCTGTAGCTGCTGCTTACAGTCCTTGCTGCAGTGGCACTTTGTGGCCTCACTCTTGGTTTGTTAGCCTCCAATACTCCAGCAGCCTTTTCACAGCCCCTTCCTTGTACATTTTCATCTTGGTTTTGTCCTCAGAACTATAAATGCAACGATGTTGGGCTGTGCTGGAACATCTGCTCCAGAGTGTCCCACCCTGCCCAACAAACCAACCCCACCTCTCCTGTTAATTGGTACTGTTCTTCTAAATTTCATTTTTTAACACAAGCTTTATGGGTAATGTCTTTATACTTATCCTCTAGATCATTGATAAGAACACTGGATAACACTGGACCAAGAGTAAATGCTTTTGGACACATCAGAAATTCCTCCACCAGGTAATTACTTTTAGATGCAAGTTACCAAATTTTCCATCCATTTAATATAAGCTACATTGATTTTGTTGAGTAGTTTTCTAACAGAACGTCAAGCAAGATTAAATCAACTGCTTTGCAGAAGTCTAAGTCTATTATGTCAGCAGAATTACCTTTATTAACTGGACTTAGAATCTCCTCAAAACGATGATTGCTTGTTTGATGAGCAGTTTTCTGCAGCAACAGATTGACATTCCACAGCCCCTTTGACAGTGTCCCATATTAACATGGCATCAGTATTGAACTAACAAAGCTAAAGTTACTGGGGTCGTGCCAGTTACTTTTCTAAGATACTTAATTTCACTATTAATCTCTTTTCAGGCCTTTGAAACTTGCCTTGTGCTCTTTGATTTGCTTAAAAATCAGCATTAATGGTGCAGAGAGTGTGCTGAGTGCCAGCCATCAGTCCTAAAATGAGAATTATTACTTTTAGAAAATGCTACTTCATGTTGCTATAATATTATCCTAATGTTCTATTAGGATCATAGGAACAGACTTATCTTCAAGTGGGAGAAATGTAGGGGAAAAAAAAGTCTATCCTGCCATAAACACTTAACAGAGTTGAGTCATAAATGGGGATATTTTTCTTTTGGCTTTTATTGCTGATGAAGAAATCGAGGGGTTTAGACCTGAGCCTGTGTGGTTAGACTCCTGTCAGTTCCACGGGAGTGTTTGGGAAGCACTTGCAGAAGTTTGACCAAACAACACACTTTGAGTGTAAATATTGGCAATCTGTTTTAAAAGGAAACCCAAACACATAATTTATGTCATTACCAACAGTTACAGTTTCCAAAGGGAACAAAGCCCCCTTGGAAGGTGAAAATGTGTACACTTCCCCTGGGCTTTCAAGCACAACCAGAGATTACTTCTTATTGCAGTTAATGCTAACAGGAGGGTTTTCCAGGCTTCCAGCAGAAGAAATTGGGGGTTTGTCTGTTGGCTGCTGAAAACTGGGTTGGGTTAAACAAACCCATTGCCATCACTCTAAACACGGACTAGGAGCTCTGGGGTATTTGTCTGAGCAATAAAGCTTTCATAAAGTGTCTCCAAAAAAAGTCCCTGTTACTGCCATTCAAGTCTTCCAAGCCCATAAAAAAGCCAACATCCTTCTGATGAGCCATGAGAGAGACTCCCATCACCCTCTTGAGGTCCTGGGTGAAGTCCTAAGGAGATCTCTTGAAGAAGGCAGGTCACAGGCTGTTATTATCCTGCAGGACCAGCGAGAGCACGAGCCCCCGAGCAGTGAGAAGTGATGGGAGTTTCCCAAGACATGACAAGGAAGCAGAAATCCATGTGTTGCTTGAGCATGTCCAGCTGGTTGCAGACATCACTGAGGTGCCTGAGGGCACGTGTGAGAGGTGATGAATGATGCCAAGACTGTTCACATCCCCCCGAGATGGTTATCAGATATCACCACCCTGGATGTTGTGCTCAGCTCCAGCTTCCCCTCTAGGCCCATTGGTCAGGCTGGGTCTCAGGGAATTCATGGCCAAGGCAAAGCCAAGCTGAAACACAGACCAGAGCAGCAGCCAGTTTGGATTCCAGGCCAGGAGGAAGACGAGTGTGTCTGCAGGAGCCTGAGCACCCTGCAGAGAGCAGCACCAGGGCTGCAGAGCCAGGGCAGGCTGGGCCACTCTCCCCATGCCAAGTGCACCCAGAGAGCCATGCCAGGGCAGAGGAGGAGGTTGGCACGAGGGAGGACACTGTTACAACATGCACCAGCTGCCTGTGCTTGAAACCTGGTGAGTCCAGGCACTCTGTACAGAGAGTCATTCTGCTCTGAGGTAAAGAGTAGGAATTTGGTTGAAGAGGAGGTGTTGGCTTTTGGACATACCTGAGAGCACGAAGAAGTTAAGGTAGTCCTCTCTGGCCTTGCCTAACAAATCCCTCTCTACCAAGGAGGCCAGTGCTGGGCTACAGGTTTTCATGGCAGCAAACAAGCTGGGAGCTTGAGGGCAAGGGAATTTTAAGGGTCTCTTGCCATTTTTTTCATGAAGCATTTTCAATCCAGCTTGAAAGGCAAAGGAAGGGGGTGAGCTCTGCCTGTGTGCCTCGTCTGTGCCTGAGCAGAGTGTTAATGAGAAGGAAATTCAGGGACATCAGAGACACAGGACATATAAATATGCACAAAGCTGGAAAGGCCAAATCCTCCACTGCTGCGTGCACCCAAACATAAAGGAATGTTCCTTGTGAAAGCTGTTAAGGTCTCCATGTATTTTTTTCATGATCTGCCAGAGGAGAGGGGTGGTCTGAGGGCCTTACCCTGGGGTGGGGGAAGCAAGCTCAGAGGACACTTGCTGTGTTACACACACAGCCAAGTCATTCAGAGAAGCTCCTTAGAGGTTTTCCTGGGTCTCTGTGCTCCAGGAGGTTTTAAAAGACAAGCACGGGCAGCAAAGCAATTCTTCACTCTTGGATGATCCTCCTTATTTCAGGTATGAATAATATCCCTGGCTGTGAGTCTCTATTACAGGTTATCTGGAGACTGTAATAACCTTTTGTGCTTCTACTTTGGAGAGAAAATAATGATTTCTCATTGAATCTCACTCTCTGAACAGAGGAGTTTTGTTGCCTTAGGACCAGCTTCAGTGGAAAGAAGCTCTGCAAAAGATCTCAAAAACTAATTCCTTTTCAGGTCCTGAAAAAAAAAAAAGCTGTGCAGCACAGCAGTTTTATTTAGAGCTGTTAAATCTTCCAGACACATGCAGGGGGCTGTTCCCTGAAGAAAGATATTGAACCTTGCTCTTAATGTGTTGTTTTAAGTAACAGGAATGGGTAAGTGCTCCTGCTGGAACCCATCCCTGTCCCCTCACGAGTCTCCTGCATGGCTCTGGGCTGTTCTGAGGAGGCTGTTGTTGCAGCTCATGTAATTATGTTTTATGAAAATCCCAAAGCAAATGTTCCTGGCTCAGGCAGACTGTGTGTGGCCCCACAAGCCCTCCAGGGGTGTTTCTGTTACTCCCTTTTTCTTTAACAGGGCTAACTCCTCTCTTACCCATCTTCACACTGCTTTCAGATTCATTCAGAGTACTTTGTTCACAAGAATACATCACAGATCTTTAGACATTAATTCTTATTCCTTCCCCAGGAGAGGTAGGTAGAAGCTATTTTTGGATCTCCACTTTACAACTAGCTCATGGCAGCACCACCAATGATGGTTCACAGGAGAGCAGCCCTGGTCCCCTCCCTTCCAGTCCTGCCTTCTTCATCTGGTGCCTGCATCTGTGCAGATACTTGCCCAACAAACTGGAAAATACATGGATTTAGCTGGAAAATAGGCAGTGTGTGCACTGCAGAGCATTTGCTGCGTTCCTTTTCACTTGGATCAGTTCTCCAATTCTGTTCAGCGTGTGGCCACAAGAATATTTATGCTGGACCAGTGCTCAGGAACCACAGGGAACCACAGCCTTGCTCAGTGATCAAGAAGAGCAGAGGTGATGTAGATATAAATCTGTGGAACAGGAAAACTCACCTGTTCATTATGTCAAGGTCTTTTGACATCTGTGGATTTCTTTACTCTGTGTTAAGAGTTAAAATATAAAGAACAGCACAGCTCATGCACATTAGAGTTTGCCTGGAAAGAAAGAGCACGTGCACCAGCCTGATTTATCCTGTCTCTACAGGTTTTTGCCTCTTCAGTTCTCACCCTTACCATAGAATTTCTATTGCCAGCCATTGTTGTTTGCTGGCTTATTCACCTCTACTCACTGTAAAGTACTATTTTTTGGTTTAAAGGAATTCTGCTAATCATGAATTTGCATCTATCCCCCCTCTCTGCTCTTCCTGCAACTGGAGCTGGTGTCTAGAAGCCTGCACACAAAAGGAAGTTAGATCCACTGGGGTACTTTGAAATGAAAAAGGTGCAAACTTCCTCAAAGATATATTTATCTTACCTGAGTTTCACTGTGTGATTCTTTTTAGGCTGGTTGAAACTAGCACTATTCTGTCTGCAGAGTAAGATCATTGAGTTGCCCAAAATGTGAAGGAAGGGGGTAGGGAAATTGTTCCTACCCTGACATGCTCTGGCTTGTCTGCTTCAACTGATGGGGGATCATTGACAGCCTCTCTCTCCCTTGCCAGCCTGCCAGTGGCCAACTTCCAGCCTTGCTAATAGCTTCATGATCTTCTTGCAAGGTCTTCTACTGCAAGCCTGCTTTCCTGGGGATTTGTCTCTTGTCACGGGACTCTTAGTTGGGTATTAGCTCTAAAATGAGCTGTGTTCTGCTTCCTGCCCATGAACATCTTCAGCCACACAGCAACACTGGAGTTACCATTGCCCCCCTTCTCTTGGCTGGGACAGTAGCAGGTCTCTTCATCCTTATATTTACAAGAACTTCATATCTTCAAACCCCTTGATTTTCTGCCAAGCTTGCTGAAAGAGAGTTAGGAATGAAATGATGGTCAGAGGGGCAGAAGCAGAACTTGGATGCACCTACCTATGGAAAAGGAACATCTGTGGCTTCTTGCACGCCAGCAAGAGTACAAGAAGAAATACTGAGTTCTACACCCACAGGAACAGAGACCTTGGCCTGCTTTTCTTTGCAGGCTACCTTTAAAGGCATTTAGAACATGGCAAACTTCTTCCAGCCCGCTGGACAGCAGCAGGGGGCTTTCAGAACCTGCCAGCTTGGAAAAAAAAAGTTATTGTGGGGTGAGTGTGTTTAATTACAGATGCTGCCAGGAAGAGCTGCCAACTGCAGTGCCAGCTCAGTGTGATTTCACCCGGGGTCTGTCCCGAGTCTGAACTGCAGTGCTCTTTTTGCACATAAACCCCAGCAGAGGCCACCAGTAATCCATTTCAGGAGCTTCAGAAAAGCTTCCCTGCTAATTAACAGAGCTCTTTGTGGTTTTGTGCCTGGCTCCTTAGTGTGTCTGGGTGATGAAGGCACTGAGGCAAGGGAGGCATGTTCCCTTGTCTTAGCAATTCTTAAATGACTGGCAAAACGTGCTGGCTGATTGCTGTAGCACAGTTCTGTTATTACTGCCTCGCTGTCTTCCCTTCAGCTTTCTGTGCCTTGTTTTCATGGTTGTCTCTTCCAAGTGGTGGCAAATGTGACAATAGAGTTCTTTCTTATTGTGTTGTGGTAGCTTTGGATATAAGTTTTTCAAGAAATCCTAGAAACTTCTGGAGAAGTTGTAAGGATCCTGCAATTCTACTGCTTAGTGTTGTGATTCTGTCCCTGTCTCTGAGTGAAGATGGGGACACTCAGTAACTGGAGGAGCCAGATGATGTGCTCAAAGACTGCAGACACAAAAAGCTGTTGGAGGTGTGGAGGTATGTAATGTCTGACTAACTAAAAGGAACTCAGAATCCTTTTGATGGATTCCAGTCCAGCCAGCTTGTATCCTACCCTCTTTTCATCTTTCCTTCCTCCTTTTTGCCACTCTTTGCAGCAGCCCTTTTCATCTTTGAAGATTACTACTCCACTTCCTCTTGATCTTATCTGACCAATTTCCTTTACCCTTTTCTCATAGGTCACACTTGTCACATTCATCTGGATATTTTGTAATTGCTGTGTCCTTCCCAAAATGGGACTCCATGTGGACACTGCTCACCAGATGAATTAGTGGCACTTTTAAAGCATTGGGGTTCCCTTCTCTCTGGACTCTTATCACTTGCCTGGCTCATGGCAGCTGAGCAATGGAGCCAAGCTGTGGCTTAGGTCCAGCTGCTTGCAGGGAGTTTCTTGGTATGAATAGATGGGGTTAACCAAACTCAACCCACCAGCAAAATAATTGAATTATTTCATCTAATGATTTTCAATCTATCGTGACCTGTTTGCCACTTCTACAAGAGGGAAAAGGAGCTGAATTTGTCAGATGATAAATTATCTATTGCAAATTCATGAGTCTGAAGGCCAAAGGGGACCATTATGCTCCTCTCAGTCTGACCTCCTGCAGAACACAGGCTGTGGAATTCAACCCAGCCATTCCCATGTCATTAACATGTGGGTGACCCGTTTGCCCAGAGCTCTGGAACACCAGATACCTGGCCAGAGCCCAAACTGGAAGCTGGCCTCCACCCTCCTTTCTTTTGCTCCCCTTTCCAGCATTGTTTCTGCAAAGGGCAATTGCTCTGTCTGCCCACATTCACTAAATGCTGCCCCAGCCAAGCACCCTCTGTCCCCTGCGGCTGGGGAAGGGCTGGAACCAGCCCCAACAGCAGCTGCTTTGCAGCTTTTCCACTAGGATTCTTGACTTGAAGAGGGGTTCAGGAGGCATGCACAAACACAGCCCCTGGGAATAACAATATCTCTGAGGACTGAACAGTTCTTTGTTTCTGTGTGCTTCTGAACAGAGCTGCTCGTGCTGGGATGTTTGCTGTTGTCAGTGAAACCACAAATTGGGGTAAAAATTGGCACAGTGTCCCAGCCTGGCCTGTGGGTTTGCCCACAGCCCCTCCAGCAAGGCTCCTGTAGCTGGTTGCTTGGGGTTGCAGAGGGGTTCCTTTGTTTGGGGGGGTATGGCACGTACCCAGGACACCCTTGCAGCTCCCTGAGCGAGGAGGCTGCTCTCAGCAGGGTGGTTTCAGTTTTTGCTGCTGTGGTTTATCTACAGGACTGAGAACTACTCCTAAGCTAAGACACACTTACAGGTTTGTTTATGGGCTTTTGTTTTGAATTTAAATGCCCAATCAATTAGCTCTGGGAAACAGGCTTTTGTGGTTTGCTAGTGGGGTGTTATTGATGATGTTCTTTCCTGAGCAGGAGCTCTGCTTGCTCTTAAAAGGGACTTTTGTGCAGGTCCCCAGGGTGAAAGAGGCCTGTAAGTAGGACAAGGCTCTGGATTCCCTCTGACCACAGGGTTGTGTGTCTGCAGAGTGAGCTGCTAGAAGCTGCTGAGAGCCAGGCTGGGGTGTCTGTGACAATAATGTTTAATTTGATGTTGCTGAATAATCTGCACTAATTTACAGGCAGCCTTCTGGCGAGTGACCAGCTCACTAACTTTTACAGGAGCAGCTCAAGCCTTGGCAAACAGAGGTATGAAGATGACCTGCATCCAGCTTGAGACATTCAGCTGATGATAAATAAATGCCCCGAGGTTTGACAGGAGATGGTTAACACCGACAGCAAGCTGCTGTGGGCTGGAGGGAAACATCCCCCGTGGATTCCTCCCTG
>NW_008596054.1:0-413 GCF_000691845.1 Merops nubicus
GCACTGGTGGCCTACTGGGGGTCACTGGGAGGTACTGGTGAGCTACTGGGAGGGAACTGGGGGCTCTAGGGGGTTACTGGGACATACTGGGGGCCTCTAGGGAGTTTGCTGGGAGGCAACTGGGCGCACTGGGAGGTGCTGGTGAGATCCTGGGGGGCACTGGGAGGGGCACTGGGGGACTAGGGGGCTACTGGGAGGCACTGGGAGGCACTGGGGAGGCTCCCTGGGGGGCAGCTCCCCACACCTTGGGGTTCTCCACCCCCCTGGGGACACCCCCAACTTTGGGGACACCTCCGTGACCTTGGGGGCACCCCCATGACCTTGGGGACACCCCCCAAACCCTTGGGGACACCCCTGTGACCTTGGGGTTCTCCTCCACCTCCTTGGGGACACCCCATGACCTTGGTGAACCC
>NW_008596054.1:662-1120 GCF_000691845.1 Merops nubicus
CCCTCTGGGGGCCCCCCCCATGCCCTTGGGGACCCCTCCATGACCTTGGGGACCCCCCCATGACCTTGGGGACACCCCTGTGACCTTGGGGTTCTCCTCCGCCTCCTAGGGGACACCCTCATGACCTTGGTGACACCCCACTGACCTTGGGGACACCTCCCCCCCCCTTGGGGACACCCCCATGACATTGGTGACACCCCAATGACCTTGGAGACCCCCCGTGACCTTGGTGACACCCCCATGGCCTCCTAGGGGACACCCTCATGACCTTGGTGACACCCCACTGACCTTGGGGACACCTCCCCCCCCCTTGGGGACACCCCCATGACATTGGTGACACCCCAATGACCTTGGAGACCCCCCGTGACCTTGGTGACACCCCCATGACCTTGGTGACACCCCCATGTCCTTGGGGACCCCCCACCCCCCTGGGGGCACCCGTCTTACCCTGGGGGTCT
>NW_008596055.1:0-28098 GCF_000691845.1 Merops nubicus
GAGCCGGAGCCCCCGGGATCCCCCGGCTGCGCTGCTGCGTGCCGTGGCAGTGGAGAGGGATGCGGGAGGCGGCTTTGTAGGGAGAGCAGCGCCGAACGGAGACGCCGCCAGAGGAGCCGAGCAGGCCCTTGATGCTGATGTTGTCATCTGTGTCTCTGTTATGTGTTATTTCCAGCTGATTGGTAAAGATGGAAAGAGGGAGAGGAGGAGGAGGAGGAGGAGGAGGAAGGAACCTGGGCGGCTCTGGCCTGCAGAGGAGCATTTATTCCCAGTCCCAGCAGCAGTACCATTACCCGGCCTCCTCCCCGGGGGGCTGCATGGAGATCCAGGAGCTGGCCTCCAAGAGGGTGGACATCCAGAAAAAGCGATTTTATCTGGATGTGAAACAGAGCTCCCGAGGCCGGTTCTTGAAGATTGCCGAGGTCTGGATAGGAAGAGGCAGGCAGGACAATATCAGGAAAAGCAAACTGACCCTCTCCTTGTCTGTGGCTGCCGAACTGAAGGACTGCCTGGGGGACTTCATCGAGCACTATGCCCACCTGGGCTTGAAAAGCGGCCACAGTCACCGGCACGAGCACAGCAATGACAAAGAGCAGCATCCCCGGAGGCGACAGCAGCACCCGCCGCCTTCACCTCCAGTGTCTGTCGGCTCCGAAGAGCACCCTCACAGCGTCCTCAAAACGGAGTACATCGAGAGGGACAACCGGAAGTATTACCTGGACCTGAAGGAGAACCAGCGAGGGCGCTTCTTGCGGATAAGACAAACCATGAGCAGGGGACCTGGCATGATGGGTTACTTTGGCCACAGCCTGGGACAGGAACAGACGATCGTCCTTCCAGCGCAAGGGATGATTGAGTTCAGGGATGCTTTGGTCCAGCTGATCGAAGAATACGGCGAGGGGGACATAGAGGATCGCCGAGGGGGAGCCGATGAGCCCCCGGAGCTCCCTGAGGGCACCTCCTTCCGAGTGGACAACAAGCGCTTCTACTTCGACGTGGGATCCAACAGGTATGGCATTTTCCTGAAGGTAAGTGAGGTGAGGCCACCCTACCGTAACACCATCACAGTTCCATACAAAGCGTGGACACGGTTTGGGGAAAACTTTATCAAGTATGAAGAAGAGATGAGGAGAATTTACAACAGCCATAAAGAAAAAAGAATGGATGCCAGAGGGGACAGTGGTGAAGAGCAAGAGGGTCTCGAATAGAGTGCATTGGACTGGCCGTCTGGCAAAGTAGCAAAACAAAAAAAGCAGAAATTGGTGAGAGGGACTAACCTATAGTAATTTCGAGTTGCCCCATTTTTTTGTAAAGTCCTTTTCTGATGGTTCTTGCTAACTTCAGTATGTAACGTCATAGGAGTCTGGTTATCACATTAAATTACACCCAAAACATCTCCGTATGTCTTATGAAAGTACCAACCTCCCGAGTCCGTATGAGTCAGCTGCTTCGAGTGTTGAAGATTATGGAAGTACACGTATCAGCACAAAAAAAATCCAGCACTCTGACCTTTAAATAGTCTAGATAAGGCTTGTGTTGCACTTCAACATGATACTAAAAGAAAAAACCAACCTCAAACCTTATGATGAAATGTATCAGTTTCTGCTTATGACGGGTTTTCTGGGACTGAGTTCTGCCTGTACTTGGTCAAAGCGCTGAGAAGCGCAGCCGTAGGGAATTTACAACAAAAATTGACTTGGTGTCATTTGCTGGTTTGTGGATGAGGAAAAGTAGAGGTTTTAAAATTGGCATCTGCTGGTTATTGAGTTTGAAATGATGGGTAAAACCTCGATAACTGGTCAGACCTTTATAACATGCTGGTGAAGAGTGGAAAATTTGTTATTCATTTTGTAGTTTTGCGCTGACCGAACAACCCTAGTGTCCCAGGATAGCAAAGCTCTACTCAAGCACTAAGCCTTCTGAATTAATGGTGATGAGTAATAACCCACTCCTCATCTATATGTTCTGCCCACGCAAGGCTGGGGATTGTTTTCATTTTTAATGTGTTTGTCCAAGATTTCAAAAGGTATTTTTCTATTAGGGGTGTTAGGCGTTCCAGCAGGCGGCTGTGGAGCAGGTGTTCAGAGGTGGAGGGAAGGCCACAACTGAAGCTCCCGGCTTCTCTCCCAAACGTGAGATTAATGAGGTTGTGATGTCCCTTGTGCCAGGCAAACACCTGGGTGTTTTTCCTCCTCCCACTGCAAGAAAGACCTTTGGGGGGTTTGGTGCACCCTTAGATCCATAGCAAAAGGCATCTCTCTCATACTGACCCAACACATGTTTCTGAAGCCGTGGCTACTGCCATGTCAGGTTTTCTGTTGTGTTGATTTTACAGGTGTTGTTGTTAGGAGATAATATCTGTGCCCAGCCATCACCCCCACCCACTCGGAGCTGGGTCTGTCCTTGAGCAAGTCGATTCCTGGTTGCCCACCCTCAGGCTTCAGCACTGTGCCGCTGAAATTTCTGTTATGTCAATTTTACATCTCACGATATGAACTCTCTGCCTGGAGGGAGAATGTGTGCAATTACCTCCTTAGGAGGGTGACAAAAGATTTTGAACATTTGTTGTAATTTCTTAAAACAAGAATACTTAAAACATAAGGGGCTTTCCCAGCCTTTGGGTGACCAGCTCCTTCCCCTCTGAAGCCAGCAGGAGTTTGATTGTGCTCCAGGTACTCCCAGTAACGTGTTGCCCACCTTTAAGATTGTTTTTAAGTACTCATTACTGTGTCTAATCAGATATTTATAATCATTGAACAGTTTTTTTTTACAGAGTGGCCTAGTGTGCATGTGGACCAGCTATTTTTCCATCCAACCATTACATTATGCTGTTGAGAAATATATTTATCTCCAACCAGACTGTTCATTGCTCTTAGTCTGGACACACCTGCACGCTGCATGGCCACGTTCAATCTGAATGCTATTACCTGTTAAGTAGACAAGTTGGGGAGGCAGGGGTGGGAACTGAGTGGATAATCTGAACTTGAGTTTGGGTACTAAAACTAATCGATCTGTTTTAACTTTAAAAAAATAAAAAAATAAAAAAATAAAAGCTTGCACCAAAGTCACCAAAGAACCTTTAGGAAAATGTTGCAGTTGTGACAAGAAGTAAAAAAGTTAATTTCACTGTTTTAGGTGATTCCCCCGTTAGGTACAACAACACATGAGCAGTTATACCAACCAAGCCTTTGGCTTAGTGTCAAAAGCTCCTATCCGTTTCTGTGTAGATTGCTCTTTCAGATACTTTTTCAACTCTTGGAGTGATGCTCTCGCTCCACCACTCAAACAGCAAGCGGACCATGATGAATCAGCTGGAGGTTGAACGGGCTGCTGGTTCGTCATTGCTCTTAGGGCTTCGGTCCCAATGGTTTTAACAGGTCAATTAAAAAAAAACACAAACCCAACATTAAAATAACTCCACATACTATTATTGGTGTGAAACCAGAGTTTAATGAATGAGTCCTTGATGCGTACCTTAGCGTATCGCTGACTGCTGCTGCCCATCACAGTGCCTGGAGTAAAAAATTAACTTCTATTCCAACAAACCGGAGCTATGAATGTACAAACTTTTTACGCTCTCCTTCCCCTTCCCCTTTCTACATGACGTTCCTCCCCTATGAGCTTGACATCTCCCCATTCCACCCTACTTTTGCCTCAAGGGACCGTAAAAGCTCCTACGTTGGAATTAGCCCCAGTGACCACGTGTTGTAAGTGTTCATGCCTTGTCTGTGTTCCTGTAGCGTTGGTGAGGAAAATACTTGCAAAACAATTGGAAAGGGATATTTTCTTCACCATTTGAAAAGAAAAAAAAGATGCAAAGTGGCTTTCCTTATTGCTGCCCATTTCTTTAAAAATCCCTGTATCTTTTGTTAAGGAATTGGCCTTACGATGGCATTTGTTTGTTGGAAATATCACCCTGGAATTCGGCGTCTGCTGGCTACCAGGTCGGGCTCGGTTCTTATCCCTTAGGATCCACTAATGCATTTATTCCCCAGCACAGGGTGCACCTTAGTATCTGAAACTGGATGGGGATCCCCACGTTTGTAGCCGATCCCCTGCGGGTAAACCACTAGCCACGGGTCTCCTCTGCGATGGAAAGCACCGATGTTTGCAGACGTTGTTGTTGGAGGGTAGTACAGACTCACTCGAAATATAGCAATGCAAGACTTTGAGATTCGGAAACGGGTTCCATGTTGGTTTTGGCAGTGTGTCTTCAGCTTCCCCGTGCGGCGATAAGACAGGCTGCTCGTGTGCAGGAGAGCCTGTCGAGATGCTCGGCAATGCCGAATCCCTAATGCGTTTTAAGTGTTTGTTCCCGATGCCCTGAAACTGCCATGTCCCTTAAACTTGAGAAAACACAAGCTTATTTGCACTAGAAAGAACGGCCAAAAACAATCCTTAGGAGGACAGGGTGAAGAGCACCAGTCTGAACCTCTTCTTCTCATGAGAGAATTTCCTATTCGAGCCCTCACCTCTGTTGCAAAATTGTATGGTCCCGGCAGAAAGTCTGTCAGTTCAATAGTTAAATCGTAATGCACTTTATATTGTGTAAATAATAGTAGGAGCACAAATCTGCTCCCACTCTGGTAAGGGGATGCTTCAGTATCGTAGTCTAATGCTGAAAGAAGCTGTCTCCTGCATGCACGTGTCTGTTAGAGACCTGTCGTACTTGCTTGGTCCAGCTCTGCTCATATGTTAGAGGAGGACAGGTGCTGTATTGAGAATCCTCTCGAACCACCAAGAGTGGGATGATTTGGGTTTTTTTAAGTTGTGATTTGCAGAGCTGCTGAGCATCCTCAGCTCTGCCATTGTGGCGGCTCCTTGCCCCTTCTGCAAGTTGGACCCCCAACGTTGCAGCTGAGGCAAAACCCCAAGCTTATGGTCTTGACAAAGCCAAGTCCAGCAGCTCTCTCGTACTTGGCTTGCCCCATGTGTGCTTTTAGGGGTGATCTCTAAAAACCTTATCCCAGGTGGAAAGGGCTGTGGGGGCTTCCCCTGCCTTGCAGCCGGGGGGGGTTTGTGTTGAGTCCAACCCATGGAGCCGGCTTTCTTGGTGAAGTATGGAAGCAGGGGTGTGCTAATGAAATGTTTTGCCCTGGTGCAGCAAGGGGTGACCAACTGGGCACTCCACAGGGGATGGAACACCCACCGTGGCGGGTTCGTCGTGTTAAGTCTGGATGACAGACTTTACCCAGCAAGAAGCTGCAGCGGTTATTGGTAATATGCTCGTCGTCATCAGTGTTTCTTATCTGTATCCAATATATACAAATTCATATTCACATATAGGCATTAATATATTTATGTGAGTATATTGTAGCCTGTAGTAGCTCGTAGCAAAATAATCTTATTTATCTCAAGTACGCAGTCTAAAGAGGGGGCAGTTCTCTCCTACTACCAGTCTGGATAGACGCGTTATTTCACCGACACCTGGTTGCGTGGTGTTTGTCGCTGCCCTTTGTAAGATTCCTGCTTTTAAGTGCTGTCATCCCTTAGGTTTTCAGCAAGGCTGTAAGGGAAAACAGAATCAAAAGAAGGCAAATCTCTTCCTTGGAGGTGTTGGTGGAGTGAAGTGAGAGCTTTAAGGAAGAGGCAGCTGCAGGGCCTGCTGGCCACATCGTGTTTCAATGGCATGTTACAACCCCTGGTTCTTCAAATGTTCATAAAATCCCAAGCAGAAGTATTAAAAACCTGTTCTTCATACAAAACAAAAAGCAGGCAATTACCAAAATCAATGTCAGCACACTTTTTTTTCTGCTAAAGATGTTGTAGTCTAATGATTGCCTCTTTTTTTTTTTCCCTGTGGCCTGTTGGAGTGACCTAAACTCATAGGGAAGGGAGTTGGTAGTGGTTAGGAAGACTACCACTTGCTTGACTTGTAGCCCTTTTTATCCAAGCGTAGGCATTTTTATAACAGGAAAAGGTTTATTATTGTGTGTTTTTATTGGGCAGATTTTGCATCAGATTGAAAATTAATTAATAAGCAATTTTAGTTGCATGGCATTCCTACTTTTGCTGCACATACAGTATATAGACACAATTTGTAAAATAACCCTTAATGAAAAGTATACCTTCCATTTAATTTTCTATGCTGCTCCCTCCAAAATTAAAATGCCCTTTATTTTTAATTACTTATCATGTCATGCTGTCTAAAATTCACCTTTCCCCTCCTACTTCTCCAATTCCTTTCAAGTAAAGGTTGTATTTGAAATAGTTTATCCAAGTTAAAGTGGAGGTAAAGGCCACTGTAACATATCATAAGCTACTTGCAAAATCCAAGCAAGGCTGTCACCCCACAGCCTTTTCTGGAACAAATCCATCCTCCAGTGTGAACACCAGCACTGGGGAGCAAAGCTTGTCCAGCATATCCAGGTTTTCCTTTGAAATCAGGATACGTCCCCACAGATGCCCAACAGGCTGGAACCATGGACCTTGTCCCCTTGAATGGGTGTGTTGGTGGTGGCTGGAGGTGGCAGCAGGTTTAAGCTGTCCTCCTTGTACCTGTGGATGATGCTGGCATGGTGATGTCTTTTGTTGATCTCCCATCCTTTCCCTTTCATCTCGAGTTGTTAAAATTTCGTTGTAGAGGTGCAAAACCAAGTAAATTGGAGCATCTGGAGAAACAGGATTCATCCATTGCGCTTTTTTTCTCCTCTGTAGAAGTTAAATTTGTGGTTCCTGTGAAGGGTCTTCGTTGCCCTTTGTATCCTACACGCTTGCAGTTCATTATCACTTAGCCCGGTGCTGCAAAATCATGGCTGTGGACATTCTGGGGTGATCCAGTCTTGCCTAAAAATGGCTGAACTCTGTAATGACCACAGGAAAAAAGCCCTAGTCAGGGGACAAGTTGTTTCCGGACTTGGGTGTTTTGGAACAGTCTAAATCCAGATCTTTTGCTGCTCTCTTTCTCAGAAATTTGCAGAAATTTTCATGAGCTGACACTGATTTTTCTTCCTAATATTTGGTGATGCCTGTGCTCAGTTCCCTGCCTGTACCTCCATAAAGGCAACAGTATTTTGAAGCACTGAAGTAAAATAAAATATCAGGAACTCCTGATAGATGACATGGATTAAAAATTGGTTTTCCAGAAATGTCAAAGCATAAATTTAGGTTTTAGAAGGTGGACGTCATTTTGGCGTTTCTGTGATGGATGTAATTAGATCCTTCCTTCCCCACACTGAGGCATCATGTGAAATGTGAACCCACAGCCTCAGGGCTCTCTTACATACATTAACTTCTGGAAGGTTTTATGCTGAATGTGCCTTCTGGCCTTTTCATGTTTGTTAGATGTGGTTTGTGTTTTATGCTGTATCCAGAGGTCCTGGCCTAGCCTTGAGGTGCCTGGCCACCACCCCAATAAAACCACTATTAACAATTTTCTAATTAATCTTCCTTATTGATTGGCTACCTCAAAACACTTGGAGTGGCACATGGGAATTGTTTGCTCCATACAGAGTAGCCACCATAAACAAAAAAAGATATATTCTGTCTTTTAGGTGTTTCAGACTCATCCTGCGTATTCAACAGGGCTGGACAATGGTTGGTGGCTTAGGGTTGTTGGTTGGAGATGCAGCTGGTCAGATGGGTTTCTTAACCACAGTGAGGGAAATCCATCCTGTAGGCAGGAGAAGTTTTTGTCAAGCTGTTTCTTTATCTCAGTTCTTTGCCATGCAGAGATTAATTGGAGGAGAAGACCACCCTTCGTGTGGGTTGCTGGAAGATAGCTAAAGCTCAGGCCTCTGCCCAGCCTTGCTAAGCACTACATAAGATCTGTGGATTCGTGTGTGATGCACAAATTAGCATAGCAAGAAGAGAGAGAAGAATATTAAATATGTATATGCATATACATATTAAAAATAGTATTACAAATGTTTCCAATAGGTCCTTCCCTTTTGAGACGTTAAAATGTTAGCTGTCGTCTTTTCTGTTTTCTGTATCAGAGATGGTCAACGTGCCATACAAGCAGGGAGACAGATTTCACAAGCAATACCAACATACTAGGCTATTAACATTTTAAACCTTTACACTACAAATCATGTGCAATAGAATCTGCATTTCAAAACAGCAGCGAGTCTGTGGGATAAAAGCCACGGGTTAACCTGAGGCTCTTAGAAGTATTCCCATCTGGCCATTGTTCCAAGCACATGTTGGCATGATGCAGAGGGAGGAGAGGGAGTAAGAGCAGAGATGAGTGCTTCCCACCGAGGCAGGGGAATGAAAAGGCAGGAGGAGGTGGAGGGAGGCAAGGGCAAGATTCACGCTCCAGGGAATCGCAGAGCATGCCAATGGTTTTGTCTGTGACAGGAGGAAAAAGTGGCACTGTCAGCACTGGAGTCCCACAGAGCCAGGAAAGGAGGCGGAGAGCCTGGTTCCTCCTGGGGACCAGGGTGGATCTTTTTGGCTTGGTCTCCTTCCTCTTTGGGGCACATCTGTCTGGCAGTAACACACTCTGCAAGTGTCAAGTCTCACCAACAAACCCCTAGGGGCCAGGCAGGTCCGACAAATGGAGTTACTCCTTTTGCAGCTTGCTTTTTAAGATTCAAGTGGCTTGGCTTTTACTGTGCTGAGAGGCTTGCCCAGGAATACCTGAAGAAGCTGAGGGAAGCATACAAGCATTGGTGGCTTGGAAGGTTTTCTCAATTTATGGATGCTCATTTGTGCTTTTCACCAAAGCCTTGATCCACACGCTGCTCTGACTGCCTCCTACTCTGGGGCTGTGTGACAGATGATTATGTTATTGATGGGGCAGCTTTTCCATTGCAGAAGAAAGGTGTTGGTGAAGGCTGGAGGGTATCAGAGGTAAAGAAAGCGGCTTTGAAGAAACAAACTCGGTGCGTATCTTTGCAAAGGGGTTTGGGTCATTTTTAACAAGACTCCTTGCAGATGATCACCACTTGTATCGCCTTTGTTTTCCTAGGCACCAGTGTTGGTGCTTTGAGGTCTGATGTACAGAAGCAGTCGGTGTTAACAGCTGTTGAGAGCTGTGCTTTGAAGGAATGAAGTGCTGTAATAATTGCGAGGACTCTGGAGAGGCTGTCAGTATCTCAAGCTGGATCACTTTGGCTTTATTCTGCCTGTGCCTATGCTCCCCAATGATGAAACGGGGTGAATGATACCTCCCTACCTCAACAGGGTGTGATAAGGATGAGTTCATTTGCCATTAGAAGTTTTGTGATGATCTGATATGGATTAATATGGATAATGTCCACAAACAAAACAAGAAGAAACATGGTGTGAAATGTACTGAGTAGGTAACATATGCAATGTTTGGAAGGTATGCATAGCTAAGGTTTGGATTCCATATGGAACCATGAATGAAGAAGAAACCTATATGCTAGAGGAGGAGGGAGAGTTGTAAGAGACTGTGTAATTAAGCTCTCTATGCATATGTCCAAAGCAGTCAGAATCAAGGGTACTCAGATAATCCTTAGTTCTGGCATTTCCTGACCTTCAATTGCTCAGTTTTCCAACTGTTTGTTCTTCTGTTGTTTCATTATGAAGCTGTATCAGTGTACTGTTCAGTTACACCAGGTTGTTCAACAGATTTGGGTATTCAGTCCTGAATGGAGTCTCACAAGCCTTACAAGAACTCCTCCACCTCTACCTTCCCTAGAAAAGACCAAAGAAGTCTAAGGGTGAGGAGGATGAGAGGATGCTGTATAAGATGTGTTACAGTAAGGCTGCCAGGGACCTCTGGAGAACATCAGATGTGGTCCCCTGTTCAGAGGTGGGACTAGCAGAGGTTCCTCATGCTGGTTTTCAGCCGGGCTGGTGCTCAGTAGTTGGCAGAAAGTTACAAAAGAGTAAACTACTCAACTCTATTACTTAAATTTACTAGTATGAGGGCGCCTCTAGTGGTACGTTTCAGGGTTCACACAACAAAAAGCATCTATATTTTTCCCAAGTTGAACAACCTGGAAAAAAATCTGCTCTTTTAAATCTCTAGTAATAGGTATTTCCAGCCACTCTCCCCAGCCTGTTTCAGTGGTTCACCCTACTTACCCTCAGATAGTTCTCCGGTTGTCCACCCTCTGTGTCCCTTGCTTCCATCTAATTCTATCACTTTTTGCCTTACTGCCTGCGCTCTCAAGAGGAGTTACAGAAGAAGTTTGTTCCCTTCCTTGCTGCAGCTCTTTTACATAATTTAATACTGTTGTCAGGTCTCTTCTGCAACCTTCTCTAAGCAAATACAAAGCTTTCCACCGAGGGTAATTTTTACCCCTTATCATGTTCTTGTTGCTTTCTGATGAGCCTGTCTTTTTCTTGAATCCAGAATTATAGAATCCAAAATCAGGAAAAATATTTTCATTGTGATCTTACCAGCTTCAAGTGGAGCAACTACCAAGGCAGTAATTTCTCACTCTCCACCTGGGCTGTAGTTCTTGCACTTCTTTAATAGTTTTAGAAAATCCAGGCTACATTTTCCACAAAGCTTTGCAATACAAATCTTTCCTGTATATGGAGGGGCAGCAGGACACTATCTATTATTCAAGCCTCTGTTTATTTCTGAATTTGACATAGAAAATATGGCCCATCTACAGATGTTCTCCTAAGTATTAAATATCCTCCTAAATACTAAGTATTGTGCCAATCTGTTTGGAAATACAGGCTTTCCCTTGTGTTCCCAAATCTCCAAGGATTGTTACGGAAAAGTGTATTTTCAATGTGCATAGGCACCGAAACACTTACATGAACTTTGCTACTGTTAACTGGCCTTCCTCTCTGCTCCTTCTGCCTCTACCGTCTCCTTTCCTACCATCATCATCTGTGCTTGTGCTCTATCTTTCCCTCCTCTACTTCTCTCTTACAAATTGGAATCTCAAGGCAAAACTGGCCAGCACTTAAACTTCATCATCTTCCCAGCAGTAAAACACTCCGTAGAAGAGCTCGTTCTGCTTTGAACAGAGGCAGAGCATCAGGTCATTGTCAGGACCTGGAAAAAAACTCCCTGAGTGAGCAAGACACTCAGCATTGGCATTCGGTCCCAGGTCTTCCTGGGAGATGTAACCCCTTCCTCCAGTGAAGTTTTAAGCCCCTCTATTGATTTTCTGGGTGGGGAGCTACAAGTTATGCTGCTCAGAAAGCCTTTCAGCTCCCTCGCCTTCATGTGGTTGTGCCTCCATCTCCTTCTCAGCTGCGCTGCAAGCAGTGCCCACCCAGCCATGCCAGGTAACTGCCTGAAGAACACCGGGGTCTGGGGTTTTTTACAACTCCCCAAAGCTTTGGCTGCACTGAAAGTTAATTGGATTTTCCGTAGTAACATTTTTATTGCGAGGAGATCTGACAGGTCTGTGTAGGTATGACTACAGAGGAGTTCCTCCTGTTCAATGCAGGTTCTCACACTGCTCCATAATCACTCGACACGAATATCTGAGTGCCTTCCAGAAGTGCATTTACACGTACGACTAACATCTGTCAAGCGGCAGTTGCTCTTTCTTCCCTCCTCTTCCTAGGAGAAAGGCTGAATGTGCCAATGCAGTCCTGGTATTTTTAACATAAATTAATTATCCCTGCTGTTCTGTGCTAACGTTGTAATGGGTGAGCTAAAGCACATTGTGTGCTGGCAGCAGCAGACCACGATGGCTTTGCAGCGTGGGAACAGACTCACGGGGGGCTAAGTCCAGTGTTTTCATTGCTCCCACTACTTCCCTCAATAGCTGGTGGTGAACAGGAGCTGGTTTGGCTCTGGAAGTTCCCCTTCAACCATTGTTGCTATAAAAAATGCCATTTTTCCCTTTGAGTGTAGCGTGGAGGACTTTGCTGTGCTGCTATATGGTTGAGAACTACCTGATGTTGGGAACTGAGCTGCCTCTAAGGACAGACTCTCTTTGCCAAGATGCTTTGAAAAGAGTTTGAAAACTGTAGTATTGTGCCGGTGCCACTTTTAAAAGAGATTTTTCCCAGGTAGGCATCACAGCAGGGATGAGCAGAGGCTGTCAGCAGCCCAGAGTACAGGACAAGGCTTTGATTTCAGTATTCATACTAGAACTTGTAACTCAGTTACACATGCTGAACTCTTTTTCTTCTCTCTTCACCTTCCAGGTGCAGGATTCTACTGGTGTGTCTGTGTCTAATAGGTAGTCCTCTGATCCAGGAGGGATCTGGGGGGCACACTGCATTTTTTCTCTGAGCTCCAATGCTTTTGCAAATTCACAATGGTAAATACCAGGGGAAGAAATAAAACAAATGGCCAGCCCTACAATGTTGTTTGACTAAACCATGTATGTGTTTCTAGCTTCTATCAGCTCTCTGGCAAGGGGATTTTGTCAGCTGATGTCAATTTAACATATTTGCCTCCCATTCCACCCTGAATCATCAAAAATTATTTTCCTTTCATGTCCTTTAAAGCTGTAGTGTGTCTCTTTCTGATGTGATCATTTCCCTTTCTCTCCGAGACATAAAAAGTTTTGCTGGACCCTTCCCAAAGGTTGTGTGCACATCACTGTAGTTAATGGCAATGTTTTTTAACCAAAGCATTTTTTAAAATCCCCCGTCCATCCTGGTGAAATTAGAGAAAGAGTTTTTTTGGCTCAAATGCTTACTTAGAAAGTTGAAAATAGGCACCATGTTTCACAAGGTAAGCCAAACCTCATGCCTCTTAGCTCAGAGCATATCCTTTAAACTGGTGTTTCATTTCTTACTCCATTTGTTTGCAAAACATCAAGGTCACTGAAGCAGTATGGGTAGCTGTCCCATAGATGTTTTTATGGCTCAATGTATAGGGGCATTTTCTTCTTCCTTTGCTCACAGGGCCCAGTTGTGGTTGTGCAGTTTCTTTTCACAGTTTGACCCCTAGGAATATTTATCAGGACAGTTCATGTTTGATGTGGCTCAAGAGCTCAAAATCAAGTTTTTGCTCAGAAGTTCACCACCTTACTTTAAGCCCTTGCTCGTGAACCTCTCTGGAAATGTTGTGCAAAGCCCATATATGCCTCAGTTCCCTCCATCCCTGTGTTTTTGTTAACTGCTGCAGCTGATGTAGGACAAAAAGACATGTAGCTGGTTATATTTTTGCAAGGCAGTTGCGTTCCTCTGTGTCTAGCTTTAGCCTTAACCATTCCAGGGACCAAAGACATCCTGTTCTTCAGCTCTCCTCTGCTTCTGCAGCCGTTGCATGGGCAGTGGAGGCTTTAGAAGGTGTTAACTCTGGGCTGAGGCAGGTTCTTGTGAGGCTTGGTGTTATTTAACCGTACAGCCATTCATTCCCTCTGTGATCATTCTCAAGTTGAGTAGGGTTGCATGATCAAGGTACCTCGGGTAGATTTGATTGTGCAGTTATTGTAGGCTTGCTGATTCCTCCGAAGAGCTAGCGTGCAACATCTCACTCGTAGACAACATATGACAGCTTCCCCAGGGATGAGCTTTACCGTGCCTGCTACAAGTATTGCTCTGAGCTTAGACTCTTGCTTCTCGCCACAGCTCAATGCTGTGCCTGGATCCTTTGTTACGTATAGCCTTAATTTGGTTTCTTTGAATGCAGAAGTGGGCTGCAGTCTGGAAGGATGTGTCTTGAGCTAAACATCGCCAGGATTTCATCCTCTCCGGGACATTTAAATTGGTTGCAGAATAATTAAAGTAGCTTTTTTTTTCTGCGTGCATAACAGCAAAGCACTTCCACATATAGTTTGGGATTCAACCCACGGGTTTGATGTGGGTTAGTAAATTTGGGTCCGTGGGATGAGCATACCCACAGCAAAGCACGTACAAAGATGTTGAGATAAGAGCTGTGCCTCTGCCAGGTCTCCCATCTGCTCTCTAACAGGGCTGCGCTGGCTCCAGTGGCTGCAGTGGGTGCTAATGCAGGGAGCCACCAGCCCCAGGGACCATCAAAGCCTGAATGTGGGACCTGGCTCAGTGTGGCAGCAGAGACCCAAGCTAGGCCAGGGACCACTGCCCACACCTTTTGTGTATCATAGTATAACAACAAAGGGAAGGTGTAAACAGCTTTATCCTGACTACCACAGGAGCCCAACTATTTTAGCCTTCTGTTTTTGCCCTTCTCATGGGACTTTTAAATCTTGCCTAGTACTTCGGTGAGGCAGCTGCTCAGGAGAGCGTGTGGACATTTCTGTCCTGGGATCGGTGTGTGCCAGCTTGCAGCCTGCATGTGAGCTTGCTGCATCCCAGCCCCTGTGCTCAGTAACAGCATTTTTTGCTTACGCCAGCACAGTCATCCCTCAGCGCTGTCGGGGGTGACCCTCTGAGTTAACAAGTGATAAGTTTCTTCTAGCTATCTTATTAAAAAAGAAAAAAAAAATAAGAAGAAAGAAGAAGAGGGAAGTGCTGGAGTCACCTGATGAACATTTTCATGGATGCTGCCAGCTTTTAACTGTGGGTTATCTTGGTGAAGGCATATTACAGAGACTTTTCTTTTAAAAACAGCTTCATACAGTCAGTTTTTTGGCAGTGCCTGTTTTGTGCTGATATGTGTGTCCCCAAGAAAACCCACAATCCAGAGTGTAAGGCAGAGGTGATGCACACTTACTCCTCCCTGCAGTAGCAAACTGCAGTTTAACCTGTTGCTTTTTCCAGCTCTTTTCCGCTCTTAGGGGACACTCTCTAAAGTAGGGATAACCTCCCTACACATGCTTATCCCTTTATAGACAACCTGCAGCCTCACCGGGATTCACCAGCAGCCCACGGGTTCTGAAAGCTTCTTGCCATTTCCGAGGTGATTCAAGAACAAGAAGGGACTGCAACTCCAAACCTGCAAAGATTCAGTTGCTTTTGCTGGCTCATCTAAAGAAGATGTCACTCCCTAAGTATACCTGCAAGCCTGCTGAAAGAGGAACAGAAAGTTAAAGGAATGAGCTTGTGAGACACAAGCCAAAAGGTAAGAGTGAAGACTGAGCTATGGCTCAGACTTTGCAGGCTGTTCTGGAGAACCCTTCTGGGTGGGCTGATCTACCACCCCCATTGTTTGTCTCCAAACCTCTTCCTGAGGCAGGCTCTGAAGTGCCCTCCTGCAGAGAGATACAGCCTTCTCAGCTGTTCCATGCCATGGGAAGAGAGAGAGCAAGCACCAACTGAAAGATCCTCTTAGCTTCCTCACCTTCTCAGGCTTCCACAAAGTGAAGTTTCTCCTTGTCCTCCGTACTGAGCCCTTGAGCTGCTCTCTTGCTGCTTGTTCAAAACCTGTTGTGACCTCTCCCTCTCGGCAAGGCTGAAGATGCTGTGCAGAAGAGAACATGCAAGAAGCTAAGACATGAGTGTTTTTCACTTGCCCCACCCTCCTCTGGACTTTCGGTCTCCCAAGAGCTTCCCACCTTTGTAGCCAAGAAGTTTGTTTTCTAGAAGAAGAAAAATCGGTAGTTTTGTGCTAGCAATAGCTGTAATCCCCTTTTACTAGTGAAGGCATTTTCTCCCTCTCCTTTTGATTTTGTATGAATGCAGAAACCAGTGTGAAATAAGAGTTGTATCAGAAAAAGGGAAATCAGAACAGAGTGTTCGTCTGGATAGTGTTTGATGCAGTTTGTAGCTGCTTGTAGAAGATTGGCTGGGAGGTAAACTAATTTGGGCTAAAAAAGCTGGTGCTGTTAAATTATGTTAGTGATTCTTTAGTAGATGGTCCAAAATAGCTTTTTGTGACCTATGACTTCTAGGAAAGATAACCATATTTTTGATATTATATTGAAGGTGCAATTCGTTCTGGAAGAAACTTAGTTTCTTTAGAAAGCATCTCAGGATGGCATTTACTGTCAAAAACATTCCATGGCAACTTAAAGAAAACCAACCCCAAAATCACACATCTGAATGAACACCAGGTGGGTGTTGCAGAGCGTTGTTGCTGAGCTAGCATTCATGCTGAATTTGGTTTATATATGGGTTATATGAACCTTTCTGCCTTAACGGCAACCCAAAATTTCCAACAAGTGCCTGTGTGCCACAAGAAGGGGTTGTGGTTAGGCAAGCAAGGAGCTCTGGTGTTTGCAGCATCCTGCTTTGCTCTTAAGCTCGATCCATGGACTGTAGAGGGGTTGTCCCCTCAAAACAAAAGTGGTTGCTTCTGATCTTTGCATGTTGTGTCAGTGCTGTGGCACCCATACAAGGTAGTAGATGCTGAGGTGGGTGTTGAGTTGGAGGGGTGCATTTCGAGGGCAGTACTTGGGCACCAGCTGTTGCCTAGGAGGCTGTTAATTTTTATACAGTATAAAAAAAAAATATTTCTGGTTGAATATCAAATTAGAGGAGTGGTTTTTACCAAGCTACCCCCCAATGCCATTTCAACTGTACACTATTCTTTTTCTTTCCACTGGTCCTGTTACGCACTGCTCAACAGCTGCTGCATTTAATCCCAGAAGCTGTAGTTGGTGGAGAGCAAAGTGATCTCCATATAACCTCTATCTTACTCCTAAGTGTGCATTATGAAGCTTAACCGATGGTAATAAAATGTTTTGCTTTCAACATGTGATCCCTGTGGGCCAATGTTCCTGTCTACAGGCACCGTACTTACAGCAAGGCGATGCATTGGAGTTACTCTGCTATGCCCCAGGAACTTGTCTCATGATGCTGGACGTAGGTTTCAACGATGTCTAGCAAAACATGTGGACACCCAGCAAGGAGAGATGGAGAAGACCGAGCAGAGCCCTTTCCATGGCAGCGAGTTGCTGGTGGTGACATCCCCAGCCAGAAGCAGCAGCTGTGGTTACAAGGTCCCCATGAATAAATTTGTCATATAGATATTGCTGCCCTGAACACTTTTTGATGAAGACTATCTTGATGGCCAAGGAAAAAGTGCTGAAACAGGAGGGCTTGCCAAGGCACTTGGTGTCTTGCTTGGCTGTGACCCAACTCTGCAGGTTCACGTCCCGTGAGGTAGTCTCACAGTGCAACCTTGTGTCTCTTCAGGGACTGTGGTGGTACACAGGGGAACAGAAACAGATTGCATGCCTGCTGCATGGGGTCTTTTTCATCCCTTTCACAACTACTTTGCAGATTCATGGGTTTATACATTGGGTTTTTTCTTCATACAAAAAAGGGCTTTTTTATGTCATTCTGCATGATGGATATTTTTGTGCAGACAGGGAAAAAGATGCTTCTTGTCCATAGTTAAGCAAGCATACAAACTACAGAAGGTCTGCATTTGGAATTTCATTTTGGTTTATACATCATTTGTGCTTTTATGGAAAACATATTTTCACATAGAAATCATTAAAGGTCATTTGATTTTCCTTCTCTAAATCGAAACCATGAATTTCAAAGCAGGGACCTCCAGTCATTTTTTCTGGGGTATGGTGGGTTTCATTAGTCCTACAGCTGGTATTTGGTGAACAGGACGTGGTATCCCATACTTGAAGTTCATAGCATTTAGTTTCAAAGCAGCATTTTCCTGGCAGGCCCCCCCCCAGCATGGCAGTATCTGAATGTATCACTTTATCAGGCGACAATAACAGCCTTTTTCTGGAGATGGCCATTTTGTAAATAAGCATCTACTTCAGCAGCACAGCTAGGACTACAAAAGATGGATGATTATTTCTTCCCGGAATCAGTCTTCCACTGCAGGATCTGTTTTCTGTTGCAGTGATTAGCATAGAATTAAAAATGGCTCTGCATCTTCAGTTTGCATCACGCCTCTCCTGCCGAGTGATCCGGGATCGCGTTCTACTCGGCAATAGGCTGCATCTGGGCATCGCTTTGGTCACCACCAAAAATCGGCATTTAATTGTGGCACACAGATATCTGCAGGCTTCAACTCAGCAAAAGCCTCCGCCTCCAAAAATAAAACGTTGCTCCTAATAAACTTTCAAATGAGTTGGTTTTTGGAAACTGGAAAAGTTGCCAAGAATATTTAGCTGAAAATCTAGTGCACCAGCTGAAGCAGGATTTTATAGATGCCTTTAAAATCCAGAGCTTGGGCTGAAGGTGAGGTCACTGGGTAGCACAGCAGCCTTTTCTCCCAGAAAACCTGTAATTGCTTTTCTTTTAAAAAATTTAACAGCGTTGCCAGTCCAGGTGGAGGCAAAATTGCAACAACTCTCAGATACTGCCCATGGTGTGTCCTTAGGACAAAGTAAAGCAGCAAAAATACATTGCAAAGTGAAAAGTTCATTGTGAGAGCAGTGCAGGAAATTTCTATGCAATTTGACAAAGCATCCTAACATTAGATTTACTATCCACTTCCAAATCATCTGTCAAAAATCTTACGGTCGGAAGACAGGAAAGAACATGTTATAAAAAGACCTGGAAAATTAGGAATTTTTGGTATGGGAGTTTTCACGCTGATAAGTTTTGTGTACATACACTGTTTGGGTTTTGTCTCAATGTTGAGGTCAGTGGTATTTAAACCAAATGTTACCCCAGTGCCTACGTATAGGAAATGGTGATTTTGCAAGATAATGCTCGAATATGGTCCTGCAAGATGCTGCTTTGCCCAGCATAGCACTCAATGATCATTTTTAGTCCTGCAGGACTCCACCATAATTTATGATAAAGCTGTGGTGTGCAGGCTGGCACCCATCACTGTCCTTCCCTGATGGACATGTTCCTTGCTGGGTAACATGGTTGTGGCCACGGACACACACTTGTGTGCTTTCGCCAGACCTTGCTGGCTCTGCATGTACCATTTCAGCAGTTTTCTTACGTGGATTGTGGATTCAGATGGTTCCATTTTCCTCACTGTACACCTGTGGAAATCACCACCAACCGCACACTGCCTTTCTCCAGCTCCCACGTCTTTTCCAGGCTTCTTTCTTTGCAGTTGTATGCCTGCAAAGATGGGTCTACATCCACAGCCCCTGGATGCACAACCTTGCTTTTTCCTTGTTTAAATACAGGTCTTTGTTGCAGTAGCAGAAATAAATGACCTGGGTTTCTAACTCTGGGTTTTTTCCCCTGGGGGTTGTTACCTGCTTCTGAAAAATCGTCTCCGTAGTGTTGATCTCTGGTTAGGAAAACGTCTGCAGCTGAACTAGAAGCATCCCCAACATACCCTGCCAACTCCAGCAGGCCAATACTTTTTGTTTTAAAAAAAGTTTCTCCATAAAAACAAAGATTTGAACCAGGCTCAGGCATGCCAGATATTGCCTTGTGCAACACTTGGGAGAGTTGACGGCAATGTATGTGGGACCTGGGGAGCCACTTCTGCTATTCAGTGACCTTTTTTTGGGGTGCCTACTGAAACATTAGTGAGAATTGAAAGTCTAGTTTCCCCTTTTTCATTTGCCACTTCTGTTTTTGGGAGAAAACACTCTGTTTTCTCAAGCACTGAGCTCCTGAGGTGAGGGGATGGAAGGGCACTGCTGGACCATGTCCCAGCCTGCAAGGAGCTGCTTCCAGCCCAGGGTGAGGACTGGGACCAACGTGGACCTTAGCAGGGAGATTTCCTGCACCCTGTTTCCAGGGAGCGAGGTCATTGCTTTTCCAGCATGCGTATAAAGACAGGCTCGGGCTTGTGCTCGACATGAGGGAACAAAGAAGCAGATGTCAGCAGCTGGAATAGGCAGTGGGGCATGCAGTGGGAAGCTCGTGTTTAAAGAGAGAAACGGGAAGTTCCTGACATCCATCAGGATGAATTCTCCTATTCAGGCCTCCTTCCATGAGCGTGCTGACCCAAAGTCCTTCTCCAGAGCGTTTTCTGTCGTGAAAATGAAGATAGAACATTAGGAACATCAGTGTTTACTAGACCACCTTCATCGTCTTGTTCTTGCATTGTGCTTTGACTGGTAGGGTGGTTAAGAGAAAAAAGCCAGCTTAATGCATAGTCAGAAAGCTAAAAAAAAAAAAAAAAGCAAGACACAAATAAATAGGTAGATAGGCTAACTGTAAGATAGCGTGTAAAAGGAGGGAGTCTGCGGCGCAGCTCCTCTGTAAAGTGCATGATAAGCGTTGGCGAAGCTTGTTGCAGACAGTGGGCAGGCTTTCCAGGGTTGCTTCTGCTAGACTTTGCTTATCATAGTTGCAAAGACTCGTAAATGTTCCGAGAGACTCTTGGTTTTGGGGTGGTTTTTGGTTGTTTGTTTTCCGTAAGCTGTGACCACTTGCTTTCTGAGTGGGTTTGTAGTGATGGAGTTAATGGAGCTGTTCTTTATCGTAACCTAAAAGGTGTCAGTCGTTTGCTCGTGTGTGTTCACAAGCTGAGCCGTAGCATTATGCATCTCTCCGCGATGGTGTGACTTGAAGCACTTTTGGTGTGGCATGTGCAGTTGCAGTGCTGTCTGTTTTTAATTTCAACCCTAGTTATCCCCTTGTCTTCTACCCGTGTTTTGGACACTGAACCAAACCAACTTTGAAACTAGCACTTTAAGTACTAGGAGTCACTTTGCTTCTGACTATATTGAGCACTGCACTTTTGCAAGTACTATTAGCACTGAGTTTTGAACTGTTTATTTTCCCCAGTCTATTTATAGCCTCTAGGCATGATGTTAATTACTTAGGGGCCATCAGAAGATAATTTTGATGTGTATGTGCCCACTGTCTGGTGCCTGACTTCCATTACATAACCCTTAGCCATTTTGTAAATTAGGGAACTAAACCCATCCAAGCTTACTTTACACAACAGAACGAACATCTTAAATCACGAATCTCCAGGCAGACATGGTTGTTGTAACCTTTGAGGTCATCTGGAGACCCAAGCGCGTGGCTTTGAAAAACACCAAAGATATAGGAGACATCTCAAAAGGAATCGGGATGTTGCAAGATCCACTAATTTATGCTTGGAATTGAGCGGACCACAGGATGTGAAGCAGAACCAAAGTGAAAAGTGTAGGGCAGATGCTCTGGTTTTTGGTCTGAGACCCTGGTCTGCACTAGCAGCATGAGTCCACGGGACAGCAAAGTTAAAACCAGTCTGAGATGCTGATATCAATAAAAACCACGCTCAAGCCATTGCAATAAAAGCCATCACTGTGCCTGTACTGAATGCGCTGTTGAGATTCATTGTGGGTTTAAACTACAAAAGGTACTTTTAAGTAAAAAAACCTTACAGATGATATAGAAGATGGAGCATAATAACCAGGGCGTTTGCTGTTGAATTTGAGAAGCGGTGTTAGGACTTGATCAGGTCTCGCCTTAGAAGGCAATTCAGATGCACATTGCTATTCTTATTGAATTCCTGTGGTATTTCAGTACAGATGGTTGGGGACTACAGCTCCCTTGCCAGTCAGAAATCAGTAGGGTAGTTTGTAGTAAACATAGTCATAAATCCCTGGGACTTGAAACAGGATAGTGATCCCTCAGATGCAGAATAGTCGAGGTTTTGATGTCCAAACCATCCTCTCTCAAACAGATGATGGTGTTCTGCTTCTTTTAAAGCCCTCGTTGGTTTTCCATAGCAGCAAATAAGTCATGGTGGTCACGAGGGTGCTGGGTTTTCTTTACCCTGGGATATCTGTACTTGGGACTCTTGCTCATCCTCGTTGACCAGGTTGATCCAGGTCCTTCTCTGGCAATACTCCTTGATGGGAGTTTCTCCCTGGTGATGGACAAACCCCACCATTCTAGCATGGTCAATTTGAATGGAGAGAAGTGAACTAGGTCTTCTCCTTCACTGCTAGCAAGTGGCTACAACTGAAATAACCTTCCACAGCAAAACAATAGATGTATTGGATTTGCTTATTGCAGCCGATGAAACATTTTTTCTGACCAAGTCTGGTTTTGGTGGCTGGTTTTGCTTGGGTTCGGTTCAAGCTTCCTTCTTCAATAGACCTTCACAGGTTTGGGTATGCAATGGGGACTGAAGGTGGTTAAAAAACACAAACCTTGAGCAGCCTGAAGTATTGTGCTCTTATATCCTCTACCATTGGATTTAAAAATGGAAATGTAAATAGAGTCCAGATTTTTCTTTTTTTTTTCTTTTTCTTTTTTTCCCCCCTCCTTTCTCCCCCCACCAAATTAACCCTGCAAATCTAGCTTTAAAGAAATAGCGCCTGGCAATGTTGCTGCTATATCTGAGCTCCCCACCAAGTGATAGCAGCTGAGGGGACAGCCTCTCCAGAAAGTACCTCTGTGACTTGGAGCCTTTAAGCCTGCTCACTGTCTTGAGGATATAGGTGAACCCTATGGATCCAGTCCCTCAGTGAGCTCACAGGTCTCCTTCAGTCCTTGGAAATAAAGCTTGAGAGAAAGAGGGATGTGGAAAAGGTCTTTTATTTTTGTTATTTTCCCCTGCAGGTGTAGCTTTTTGCCCCTTGGAGTTGGCATCTCATCCTTGGGGAAGGTAAAAGTAAGCGTTTTTTCCTGCATGGCAAACATGAAGACTGAATGCAAAGCCTAGCACAGCACCTCCTGCTTTGAAGGGACCTTTTAGGTGGAAAAAAAGCTCTTGTAGGGATTTTTAGTGGTTTGGGGTTTAAAATAGTTCATGGGAAGCACATTGTAATGGCACATAGGCAATGTTTTACTGACCTTTCCTTTTTCTCAAGGGAGACTTTTTACGTTGCTTTGTTAGTTTAGAGTTCATTTCCTCAAAAGTCTTTTTGGACCCATGTAAATGCCCTTGAAATGATTCAAGTTTATCGAAACAAACTGTGCATTGCAGGAAGCAGTCTCAAAATGCACACACCACCATGCACTTATCCACGTGTATGTGCATGTGTGCATGTGCGTACACATATAGATGGATATATTATTTCCCCAACCATTCCTTTTCATTTTTTGGGGGGTTGGTTTGTCTTTTCGATTCACTTCCCCCCACCCCCAGGATACTAACCAAAAGGTGTTTTAAAGTCATGGCATGAAAACTCCTAAATGTAAATCTGAGTACTTTGTGATGCTAATTAACAGGTTTTTCTGAAACTTTATGTGATGCTTAATATTTTTCTTAGGACGTTTCGTTTAATGTTAGATCATTGTTCTGGAGGATGTTGGTTCTACTGGCATTAAACTAATGGAAATAAAATGCATGTGTTACAAGTGTAGAAACGGTGAAGAATTAAGTGTGAACTTACTGTACGATACTGATTCTGTTCTCAAACAATCTGTTTTGCTGTTCAGTAGTTGACATATGGAAATGCCAATGTACTGTAATTTAGCACTTTTCCAATGGACCCTGTTCTCACTATGCCCGAGGGAAGAAGTGGCTTTAGCTTCGGGGCCATCTGAACTCAACCTCTGAACCATTTCTGTGTGTTTCGGCACCAGGATTGGCCAGGGGGAAACTCAAATTTGAGGCTTTCTCATCCATTCGGCAGCCGGTGTGGGGCAGAGGGGTGGTGGCTCTTCATTTCCCTAGCCAAACCAAGACAATTTGGGTGAAGACCTAGCTGCAGGTGGATAGACTGGCAGCATCCCGATCCCCCAGCAGAGCCAGCCTGGGGATGCACTGGCTGAGCTGGGGTAGGATGGAGTAATGTCTGAAAAGCAGCCGAAGCAATCCGCAGACCCTGAAATTAAAAGGCAGAAGGGTTAAACTACCAGCCACCTCCCTTCCACCCCAAAACCTCCACTCCTAGTGCTAACAGGGTGCAAAGTGTTACTTGTCATGTACTGTACTGAAAGGGTTAATTGATCAGTGGCTGTATTGTACTGTATGAAAACTCATGAATTGCCTTGTATTGTTTCTAATGGACTGTACCATGTCCCCTGCCCCCAGCCACCCATTCCCAACCTGTCTCCAGGTTTTCCAAAGGATGCATGTTATCAGTTAGGTCCTCCCAACTCTCTGGTGCTAACTCTTCCGTATCCGATGGTGCTTCTGCGGACGCTAACTGACAACATGCCGATCCAGAGCTTGAAGTTCACCACGTCTTTCTTGTCTGTTTGTATGAAGTCGAGAAACACACACACATGCTCATGAAAAAGAAATTATAAACTTGAATTTGTTTCAAAGCATCATTGACAATCTAATGTTTTCTATGTCTGCTCTTATTTGGGATGGCTTTTCTAGAAAGCAGCACGCCAGCACCTTTATGCCGGGAGGGGATTTCATCCTGTTCACGCCATGGTGACTCCTCCGGCGTCCGAGGTGAGCGGCTCCCTCACTGGCTTTTCAGGCTTGGCTGTGGGAGGTCGATCTGTCAGAAGCCAGCGAGGAAGAGGAGATGCAGGTGCCTTCAAAGATGCCCAACCCTAAAAAGCAGCCGACATCCCCATGATTGCCCCATCTGCATGTAGGTGGTAGGGGGGTACTGAGGATCTCAGAGGGGATGAACTTGCCTCTTGCTTTGTGGCAAGAATTGGCTTTTTGCAAGAACAGAGGCAGAAAATTGGAGTCAAGGGGATCTGGAGCACCCAAAGGCACCTCCATCTCCTGGCACAGCTTGTCTCTGCTGGCAGAGGAGCCGCCTCCCGAGCCTGAGGTTTTGGAGGTGACACACACCTCGGACGGCACGAACAGACCCATCCCCTCCCAAACCCTACTCCCAACGCGAGCTGCTTTTTGGACAAAACAAAATCTGACTGTATTTTATATCGATTTGAAAACAACGTCTGATATTTACCCCTGTTCTCAACCAAATTTGCATATTGTTGTTTCCCACGATATTTGTTCTGTCTTAAAATAAATTTGCTTACTTGTGTAGTCTTAACTGTCTGCTCTGGTTCTTATAATCAGATTTATCGCCACTCCAAGGTGCCAGCACAGCAGCGCTCCTTTGGGCGCTTTCCCATGAAATCTGGCTGCCCAAGAGGGGAAATCATTACAGCCAAGACTCAAGACTATAGATGTTTCTCTCTCATTATCTTGGCATTCATCTCCCTGGGGCTTTTCAATTTGATGCCCCTTTTTTCCCCAGTCTTCCATCACCAGACCTTTCTATCCGGCAAGCACGCAGCAGAGGAGCAGCCACGCTTCAGCCCACTTAATTTAAGAGATGAAAATGTTGCTAACGCATTTCTGGAGGCTAAGTCATTTCCGACAGCAGTGTTTTGCATTGGAGAAGGAAGGGATTTATGGCTATGAAAGCAATGAGCAGCTGAAAGCTGTGAGCATCGGCATCAGCATCTAACGCTGGCTCTGTCTTGCAGCACATTGCATTAGTGGGAAGCTGGCATCAGTCACCAGAGACGGCGTGGCGCAAGGCAGTGCCCTCAAAAGGCCGGAAAACTGATTTGCACATGCGTTGCCAGGGACGTAATCAAATCAAGCCAGCAGGTTCAATAAGAGGAATAAGCAAATATTCCAGATTTGCGTGCGTTTGCAAACAAAAACTGTTGTGAGCCTTTCTGGTTTTGAGGGGTTTTTCCCTCAAAAAAAAAGCTGGGTTTGTATTAAGACCATTGCAGGCTGCTGCAGGAGAGTATTTTATATTCCCTTAAAGATATATCTATATCTAAGAGGAACATTTCAAGGGAGTCCGTGCAAGGGCTTGGGCTGTCACCCCTCCTTCCCATCGGAAACTGTCCATGTGCATGTTATGGAGTCCATGTTCAGAGATTTATGAGCTCTGCAGGGTGGGGTAAAACCATCCCCCTTCTCTTTGCCTCCTTCCCCCCTCTCACCTCACCAGCTTTTTTGCCTAGTCTGTCAAGGTTTTGTAGATGTTTCCTGCTGCTCCTTGCAGTATCAGCAGTGCTGCCTACAGTGATGGAGGCCAGCATGGGAAGGAGGGAGCAGAGATGAATCCCATAAGAAGCAGCTGGGAGCAAGGAGCCTGTCTTTGTGGAGGGTGCTGTCAGCTATGTCCACCTTCCATGCTCAGCAAAAATGCAGCATCTGCAGCCTTAAATGCTCATTTATCACCTTTTAGCCTCAAACTGAGGGGCTGTGGGTGCTGCTCAGTCCCCAGAAGTGCTGAGCATCATCCCAAATTATGCAGATTCGCTTCCCCAGCTGACTTTTGGTGGCTCTGCCCTTACCCGGGGCAGCTCTGCTGGCCCTGTCTCTCCCATGGCCGTGCCACTGCTGTCACAAAAGCACCAGGGCTCAGCAGTGGGTGCTGCGGAAGAGCAGCAGGGTGACAGACGTGTGACATGGGTGTGGATGGCCCTCAACAGGCAAAAAAAAAGGGAAATTCAAGTAGCTCTTTTACTTCAGGAGTTTTATTTCCCGAAGCGAAGACAGCTACCAGAAGCCACACTCCAGTACAAGGACACATCCTGGTTTCAGTATCCTCAGCTGCTGACAGAAGAAAGGACTTCATTGGTTTATTTATTTTTTCACTCTGTGGTTTTTTTTTCAGGTATACTGTTAGAAATACTCAACAATTTGGGAAGCAGTGGATAAGTCCGGGCCATGCCTTCTGTAGGAGGTGGTGGCAGTAAGTAATTATTTCTGATTTGGGGTCCCTTGTGGTTTTTATCATGCCCTGAAATGCCAGGTTTCAGTGGAAAAATCACAAAAATAAGAAAGCAATAAGAAAAAAAAAATAAGAAAAAAATAAGAAAGAAGTTTAATGATACACAGCTAGCATTTCTTTTTTTCATGGCCTTTTATGCCACTTTCACCAGCCTTGCCTTTTCAGAAGGTTTTAGCACAGAAATTATTTGATTTTAGAGAAAGTGGTGGAAAACGTCCTTGCTATTGCCTGGAGGGATCTCCTTCAACCCAGCACCCTGCGCAAACTCCCTGTTTCTGGACAGGGAGGTGGGAGCCTGGTGACCACCCAGAAATGAAAGGCCAGAGCCATTGGCCACCCCAGCTCCTTATGGAGATGCTCTCTGCAAAAACAGCCTTCACCAAGGCTTGAGCATCTGCAGCCCTGAGGGCATCATTCTTTGGTCCTGAGCATAGATCTTTTGAGGCAGCTAAAAGCCGTGTTGGGAAAGATGGAAGGATGTCTGAAGAAAAGGCTGCTGACGAGGAAAAGAGCCAGCTTGTTTTTGACCTTGACCAGGAGGTCCTGTTCAAATCCAGTGTGCTGGATTTGCCTCCTAAAGAACTAAAGAGCAAAAAAAGTAGGGGCAGAAAGATTTCAGAGCTTATTGTGGTTTGATTTATCACTTATCCCTGCGTTACTTCACTGTCAAGAGCAAATGGCTTCCTTCTCATCGCTGGAATATCATTCCAGAGAGACTTTGGGAAGAATAGTTGCGTTGGCCATCTCTAGTAGCCAACTAGACAACAACTACAACTGTTTAATGGGATTATCTGGACATTTAAAGTTGGCCACTGGGAAAGATTTGGGGGAAATGGCTCATACCATGAGAACAAGGAAGACTGTTACATGACGTTTACCTGTGCCAGGGAAGGGCACTTGCTTCTCTTGCTGCCCACCCACCAAATGCTGAGGAATTGGAGGAAAATTCATGGCTAAGAAATAAGGGTGACCGTGGCAGCTAACCTGCCCAGTGCTGAGGAGGGGTCAATGAGTCTCAGACCTCAGTGTGCAACCTCAGACTCCTCTCTCGCCCGCTGGGGAGCAGAAATAAAACTTTACATGCTTCAACCACCGCAGCAAAGCCATGTCCAGGGCAAGCTCTGCATGCTGACTCCTTTTTCTTAACTATGTCCTTCTTAGTCCACCCTGGCACCCTGGAAGGCACAACCAGTGGTGACAACTGTGATCTGGAGGGGACCCCACAGGTACAATCCCCATTTCCAGCACCCCCATGGTTTTGCACTGTGGAGGATGTGCTGTGGGGCACCTCCAGCACATCCAGGTAGGTTTTCTCTCCTCCAGGCTTGCGGCCAACATCCTGATGGCAGCATAGGGCCGCAGGCTCCTGCCTTCATTCATCTTCTCTTGGCAAGGCCTTTCAATTTTCCCTGCCTGGTGATTCTGCAGGCTCTGTCCCCGCTGCTCCTTTGCAGGGAAATCCTCTTCCCAAGAGCTCCCTTTTCCAGTGATAAACCACGTTGGGTTGATCCGAGGATGATCCTGGCTCAGGCTGCAATAGCCACAAGTCCGAGGTTTTTCGGGTCCTTCCTTAGTGCCATGGAGAGGACCTGCCATATCAGATCAATACCTAAGAAACCTCTTTAGTTCCTGAGAAGAAGCCAAGAAACATGTATCTATTCAACATTTCCATTTAGGCTTTTCCTATTAAATGTTTTAATGGCAGTAAGGAATCAGCAAATAGAAACTCATCAAAGATCATCCAAGTGTATGTGTACATGAACATATGGATATATAAATGTATGTCTCTGTATACATGGATTGGAAGTTGCTGTTTCCAGTCTAAAACTTAGGATAACAATCAACTTATTAGTTAGCAAGTACTTAACTAACTAGCTAGTTAATGTTGTTCTCTGATTTGGCTGGAAGTCTTGCTGCCACAAGTATGTGG
>NW_008596055.1:28120-30123 GCF_000691845.1 Merops nubicus
CATGTGACCTCCATCTTACCACAAGGCCTTCTTTCTGCTTTGGTTTCCTCCTATTAAATAACAAGGAGACCTTAAAAACTTGAAAGATATAAATAAAAGCCGCTCAGCATTTGTTTTAACACTGCATCATAACCTCCCAAGACCCAGGACATGCTTTTTTTGGCCATTTTGGGCAAGCCAAAGGATGATTTTTACAGCAGGCGTCAGTCTCCCTTATGCTCTTGAAGGCACGCAGCACATGCTGTCCTCGGGAAGCTCTTGGGTGGAAAGATTTATATTCCACTGCCATGCTGGAGGTTTCACCTTATCCCAGGGCCATTAACTTACCTGCTTCAGTGCCACAAATGTGGGTATTTTGGTTAAAAATAAACTGCTGGAAACAAATGAGCAAATAAAACATTCAGGTGTATGCACACGGTTCCTGGCAGGTGTCTTTTCTGGGTATTGAAATGGGAAAAAATGGGCAGTCATTAAGAGTAGCTACAGAACTATTTTTTTTACATATTTATGTATATTGCTCCCTTTTGCTTTGCTAACTGCATTTTTAGTTGGAAAGATTGCTTCACGGATGTGACATTTTAAACCCTTTCATTTTCTCTTTCACCAGGATGAAGTCCAGAAGGCTGGCTGCTTTAGCCAGGATCTGTGACCAGTTTGGGCGTCCTCAGCAGAAGAGCACCCAGACAGCCTGAGTAGGTCCTCAGCAAATCTCAGCTTTTCCATCTGACATGAAAAAAAAAAAAACACTCGACAGGGACTTTACTCTGCCAAAAACCCCAGAAAAGTTTCCCACCGGTGGTCTCCTAAAATCCCAGTCCTTGCTGCCTGGGCCAGGTACTTGGGACTGAAGTATACCCAGTGTTCCAGTCCCTAGCAATGTCAGAACCAGAGTGATTACACTCTATATATTACTATTATATTCTGGTACAGAAGAGACAGCAAACAATTTAGGGCTGACTGTGTGATAAACTGAGTACCAGGCAGTAAGCAAGTATGTTAATAATGGTGGCAGTCAGCTGCAGAGAATGGAGTTGTTGTCTTAGAAGTCTTGGCAGAAAAAAAAAATCTAAGAAAAATTCCCCCAAAATGCTGCCATGACTTTAAAGTCAGTTGGTGCCCTTGTGCAAATTGGCAGATCATAGAACCATGGTATCATTTTGGTTAGAAGAGACCTTTAAGATCACTGAGTCCAACCGGTAGCCCAGCTCTGCCACGTCACCACTAAACCATGTCACTCAGCACCGCATCTCCATGGCTTTTAAATCGCTCTGGGGATGGCAACTCCACCACTGCCCTGGACAGCCTGACCCACATGATTTGTGGCTCTGATTTGACAGTTTTTCTACAGCAGCTTTGGGCAAAACCACATTTTCAGGAAGTTCATCACCCAAAGAGTGATGATCAATGGTGCCAAGTCCAGCTGGAGACCTGTAACTATTGGAGTTCCCCAGGGATCAGTGCTGGGTCCAGTCCTATTCAACATCTTCATTAGCGACCTTGATGATGGTATAGAGTGTCTTCTCAGCAAGTTTGCTGATGACACGAATCTGGGAATTTTGGCAGATACAGCTGAAGGATGTATGGCCATTCAGTGAGATCTGGACAGACTGGAGAGCTGGGCAAAGAGGAATCTCAAGAGGTTCAACAAGAATAAGTGCAGAGTCCTGCACCTGGGGAGAAGTAATAAAATGCACCAGTACAGGTTAGGAGGAGATCTGCCAGAGAGTAGCTCTGTGTAGATGGACCTTGGAGTCCTGGTGGACAACAAGTTGTCCATGGGACAGCAGTGTGGCCTTGTGGCCAGGAGGGCCAATGCGATCCTGGGGTGCATTAAGAAAAGTGTGTCCAGCAGAACAAGGGAGGTCCTCCTCCCCCTCTGCTCTGCCCTGGTGAGACCCCACCTGGAGTATTGTGTCCAGTTCTGGGCTCCCCATTTCAAGACGGACAGAGATCTACTGGAGAGAGTCCAGCCGAGCGCTACGAGGATGACTGGGGGACTGGAA
>NW_008596056.1:0-50471 GCF_000691845.1 Merops nubicus
CCTAAATGATTCTATGATTCTGTGATTATTCCTCCGTATTGATTTAATACCTTACAAAATGGTTGAACTATATCAGCCCAAAATTTGTACACTGCAATTTATTTTCCTTTGTGAGAACTTCCCAGAGAGTGAATGTCTCTAAATGATATCTTCAATTCCTGCAGTCTGCTATACATTGACAGACCCTTGTGGAGCCCAGTGCAGAAAGCTCCACTGTAGGTATCTGCTCAGGAATAAATATCTGCAGGGTGAAGATTTTAACAAACAAATGTAAAGAAGGTTCGAAATGACTGATTTTGAAAGGTGTTTGTATTCAAGGATTCAACTAGGTGGTTAAATTCAAAAGTAGGCATGCATGTGTCCAAATTCCCATTACTTTGCAGGGCACATCAATGCTTAACTTGTATAGGCTTCCAGAGTTTTATGGCCCCCTGGAATGTTTGGCAACAAAGTATCTCAGCAAGTATCTCTTTAAGTGACTGCAGCAGTATAGCATTATTTTTAAGTATGAAAATCACACGTTCTTTGACTATCTGAAACTCTCTTTTGTGCTTGCTAATTACCACAACATATGTGGTATGTTGAAGTATCTCCCCACAGAAGTATCTCTTCTCTTGAGGACACTACTATGCCTGCCAGACATTTTTTTTCCTTACATGGTGGTATCTCATTTTTTCATGACAATTAATCTTCTCAAGAATGACCGTAATGTTCAATGCACAGGATTATGGCATTGCATTATAATCTGGGAATCATGAAAAAGTAACTAAGTAGAAACGTACTTTAAAAAACATATATACATAAACAAAAGGAAACAAAAGTGAGAGTTTGATGCTGAGATCTCATGCACTCTTTTGTAGAAGTGTGACAAGACTGAACTGCAAAAACAAAATTCCAACATGTAGGACTGCCTGGATTCAGAGTGGCAGTTTGGCATTTGCACTGTTGCAAGAGGATAAATAAACAATACTCTTGATTGCTTCCTGTGATTTTAATGAAGGTACTTTTTCAGTATTTGCACGATTGTGGCTCTTGCTACAAATAATCTTTGGCCACTAGCACTTTTTAAAATGTGCACATATATATGCACAGAAATTAATAACAGCCTTTTCTGATCTATTTTTTCAGTGCACAGTGTCAGAATAGTAGTGGCTCCTTTTGACCTTTAGAAAGAAGGAAGGCTTTTTAGGAGAGCAGATATTTTTCTTTTATAGGGGAACAGTGTAAACATAAGTAATGTGCCCATGAACATTTTATGATCAAGATAATAGCAAAGGATTTAGCTTCAGTATTCACCACAGAAAGTAAATCTTTAACAGAGACGACTGGTTTGTGACTTCTTCAGCTGAATACAGTGATGCTTATGTTAACCACCCTTTCAGTGCTGGCAGTCTTATGAGAACGCTCAGAAAACCTTTCCTGTCATTAGATATTCTCAGCTGGTCTCCAAGTCAAGGAGTATCCAGACTCTTGTCAAAGAAATGTCATCATAAGATTATGAGAAAGAGTGGAGTAAGGGTAAAATTAAGTAATTCAGGGAAAATGGAATTCTGAGGAGGATGTGAAAAGTATATTAAAAAAGACGTGAAGTTCAGCATCTTGCTTAGTACACATTTGAACATTCCTACAGGAAAAGAGAATACAAAATTGAACTACGGATCTCCTGAGGACCAGACCATTGTAGGGAGGATATTTTCTTTTTCTAAATAGACAGATGGTGTACAGCTGAAAACAGAAAATAATTCCTATTCCCTGGAAAAAGTATGGATATGCTATGAACATTACCTTTGAACCAGGCACTGTGGTTTATATGTACTGAATTTTTCCACCTGGTAAGGCAACAGGAGTGAAATTTAAAACTATCAGCAATAAATTAAGACATGGAAGGCTAGGTGCAGGAGCATTTTCCTACCATAAGCCCCAGGACTATCTATAGGAAAATGGATAAACTTTAAGAGTGCATTACTTTGAATAACCATGTGTTATTCATACAGTGGCTGACAGTAAAAGCCCAAGCTAATAATCATTTTAAAAAGCTGTAGACAATATGCACATAAACAGATAATACATAGTTTTCTCTATATGTTGTTTGAATCTTTAAGATTCATATTCTTTATCTGCTTTTCCTCATTAATGAGGTGAAAGAAACTTCAGATCAACAATGGTGTAGATATCTGGAGAAATTCAAAGGGGAAATCTTTCTTCCAGGAGACAATCCAATATCAGAAAATAAAAAAAAAGGAACATTCATGCACACAACTATACAGCTAAACTATTACCTGGGCATTACAATAAATAGTCTGCTTGTGAGAAGTGGTGCCTCACCACCCTAGCTATAGCCAAGAAAACCTAAGATACTCAGGCACTGAAGTATTCATTTAAGTATGCAGTCTTAAACACTTGAGTTAGAATATTTTTGCATAACTGACCTTCCCAAGGTCAAGAAAAATTTTATGCATAACTCTCTGTTGACTTACACCTACTCAATTCAACACTTCAATACTACACTCCTTGCTGTTTAATCTATTTTTTTCAATATGAAAGCTGTAACTAAAATCCTGAAATTTCCATGACTTAGCACACATGCTGAATAGTATGCACCTAAAAAGTATGTAAAATTAAAAAGATCTACGAGACCCAGGTCAAGACATACAAGGGAATACAACGGAAGGGAATTTAAGCATAGAATTCACAGTCCAGGCAAGGTGACCAACTTTTCTTTACAAAGCGTAGAGATAGGTGGGTAGTAAGAATGGGATTTCTGACATTCAGTGCACTGAGCAGAACGTTATATGAGGGACCAAAAGGAAGTGATGACAAAAGGCCAAATGTCACCCTGTTGTCTATGAAACCAAAATAGACATCACAGAAATATGGAATTCAGAATGTAGTACATCTCCTGAATATGCAAAGTGCATATAAGATATCTCTACAGGTTAACTCTACAGGAAAAGTAGATCACTGTTTCCTTAAAAACATCTGGGGATTGGAGCTGCTATGATTAATCTGTTTCTTGATAGCTTGGTAATTAGAGCATTCTCTTGGGAAGTTGAAAATAGAGATTTGATTTCTCGTAGTAACTGCACAGACAGCTAGACTGTATGCAAGGTATTGTCTGCTCTTCCTGCTCAAACTGGGCAATGAGAATCAGAAATGCAAGATTCCTGGTGCCAGAGAAGTAAGAGGGATCCTGCCTATTACCTGTTGAGGACAATATTCTGAGTAAATGAAAAGAGAGGAAAGGAAAGCCTGTGTTCCTGTCTCTAATACTGACCCTAACCTAGAGGCTGATAGTAATATTTCAGCAAAGAATTATTGGATAAAACATATAAATATATTGTGAACAGAAAGAAAAGCTCAAAATTTCTCCTTTCCAAGAGTGAAAGGGTGTTCGCTCTCTTATTTCTCCTTTTCTTCTTCGTATGTTGCTATGCATGTTATATATATATATGTATATATGTGTGTGTGTATACTTCAACTCTATTGGCAATTTTGTATGAACACTAATTCTGTGCCAGGCTATGGTTGTTTTAACCAAAAGAAACAACGATATGATAAAGACTATCAACATAATCTGAGCTTTCTGTTGTGTTGACCATTTTCCAATGTATTGTACTACCATCATGCACTTACCCTAGGAAATGTACACACACATATACTCTGTTAGTACACCCTTATCATTTATACAAGTATTAACATTTGTTCTAAAATATAACAGCCTTATATAGTATAGTAAGGAAAAAAAATCTTTCTGAATAAAGCTAAGACTTTAATAAATTTATAAATTTAAATTTATTTGGGCTCATTTATCCTTTTTTATTTTTAACAATTCATTTATACATGTATCCAGGCCATGGCTTTTTGTGTAGCCTAACATATCAGTAAATTCCACAGTTTTATACATGGACATTGTTCCAATTTGCTGCTATTTGCAACATCCATTTAAAAGGAAGATATCTAATTTCAAGGATTTTCTTTTTGTATTTTATTAAATAAAATCTACACACTACAAGAAAAACAGACAGCTACCAAGGAAGTATCAATGGGAAAAAAAAATCTTCTATTGGCAGAAATAGGTAGGCAAGAAATTACATTAAAATTTTAAACAGAAACAGAACTTTCCTACCAATGTAGATAAAAATCTTTTAGAGATAAAACTCTTTTATCTCTAAAAAAACTGTGCAAATACAATCCTCGTGACTGTAAGCCCATATTGAATGAAAGTGGGAAATAACTGTAAGACTTATAAAAGGGCAAATGCTGAAGTTACAAAATATAGACCGAGACACTGCACTATAATTTTTCATGTTAATTATGTTATCTTAACAATACAAAAAAAAAAAAAAAAACAGAATAGTAATAAAGTTAGTTTCCAAACATGAAAAAAAAAAACAAAAACAAAACCAAAAACAATAAAATAATACTGATACTTAATTTGCCTAACAGCCTTTTATCTTGTGGAATAGTTTCCCTCAAACAAAGACTATATTAATCATCTCTTCTTCCTTACAAATGATAGTACATTTCCAGAAATCTGATGTTAACTACCTTTTCCCTTAACGACAGAGCTGGATTCTTCAATGGTCAGAAAGCTGGAAATGCATTTTTCAGTATAAACACCTTAACATGACTACTGTGCTTCTTCACACAAATAGACCTAAAATCTAAGCTCAAGTCAAGATTTCTTAGAGTTTCCCAGTAGGGTCTCTCCCATCCTTCTTGAGATATGTGCATCTGGTCTCCAACTTTACTACATAAAATGCTGAATCAGTATGTTTTAATGCTTATTCTTTCAGGCTTGTGATACCACAGTCACACACATACAGAACTATAGTTGCCAATAAGAAAAATAAGCAGTGATAAAACCTTCAATATTATTACTATAACTCTTTATCAGAATTCTTGAAATTCTTGGGAATACTTGAATTGTATTTTTAGCCCTTAAAACGTGACGCACCTTACAGCTACTCAAAACATGAAGAGGTGAAATACAGATGGAACATTTTCTCAAGCCTATCTTATGCTCAAGCATATCACCCCACTCAATAATTTCTGCCCCACTCTCCTCCTAAAAATCCAGAATTTAGACTGGGGTATACTGGTGTGGTACCTTCTTCTGTGGATTCTCCAGTAACAGTTCTTTATTGCTGTTTAGAGTTCCAATCTGTTTAGGATTAATTATTTTCTTCCTTAAATTTATTTTTCTAGTATGTCTTGCTCTGGCAAACATCCTTTAAGTGATCTATGTCTGTATGTCTAAAATTTGCAGTGTGTGTGAATGGTACAGTTTTGCCAATTCCACATATAGCCCACTCAAATACGGTTCAATACATGCCCTAACCCTTCTATAAATAACAGAATATGTAAGACACTGAACAGATAAAAAAGCATATACAAAAGTATTGTACAAATATCTCCCTCTAAGAGACTGTAGACTTCTATGAATAACTAAACTTCTCTGTGGATTGATTAGAACAGATGTTTCTGTTCGAACTTATATAGCTTTTATAGATGCTTAAAAATGAAAATGGATTTATTAAATTTCTTTTCCAGCATACAACAGGCTGGAGAAAAATGATGACAAGTATCCGGGCAAGCCCTTTAGGTCTTAGAAGGAGGACGGACTATTCTTTCACAAGGCCCCATAACCATTTAAAATGATGAGGGTTTTTTAATGACTTAATATAGTGAGTTGAACTACATTCCATTAGATATAATTAGACCTAGACAGGAAAAGTAGATCTGAAAAGCTAATGAAATATTATTCAGATTGAATCTAAGATTGTTGATTAGGATAAAGCTAGCCCTGATTAGTATAAACAAGATAGGTGTTAGAGACCTTATTTTTCCTTTCATTTCATTTTTTATGTTAGTCTGAGTCATAACTTACCATTTACTTAAAGGAGGTACATCTGGAAATATTATTTTCTTTATATTTCCTAATAATTTTTCCTTTCATCCTGTTATACTTTCAAAGTCTTCATCATTTGACCTCTTCTATAACCTGTATTCGCATTTCATTATATATACTCCATATGATTCCTAAGACTCATCACAATCCTCATCCATATGGCAAGTGCTCATTTTGCAATGAATTGGCACAAGATCAGTGCTCTGCTTTGAGTACCACTTAAGCTCCATCATAATTTTTTCAAACAGTTCATAGCTATATAAACCTATAAACCCCTATGTTGAGGGATTAAGTAAGATCTAAGTGATGTATAGATTTTGTGCTGGCCTTTCACATAGCAGTGAATTTCATCTTCTATCTAGTTCCACTCTCAGCTTTATACTTTCTTCGTACTCCTTCTTAACGCTTTCATCAGATTCCCAAATCCTGTGTGTCAAGCAATTGCTGAATCCTCATACAAATCTCCCTTTAAACCTATTTCTTTCAAAAAAATCGCCCTTGCTTCCAATGTCTAAATACATGATACACTGGGGACATAAGTGCTCAGTCTAAAAAAGCTTTCTACAGAAACAGTGAAGAAGTGTTGCTAAACTTTATATGTGCCCTAAAGTAAGCTTCAGTGTGTAGTGAATTAACGATGCGAGCTGCTTCTAGCTTACCGTTTTCACTACGGTACTCCAAAACAGATTTTGAAAGCTTGCAAATGGAATTTGAGAAGTCCAAACTAATACTAATTTGTGAAAGGCCTTTCAGAAACTCACCACGTGCAATCTGAATACCTATATTAGTCATCTTTGCTTGCAGACAAATGCTGTACCTTAATTTAGAAGTATTTCTAGAATCTAACAGATCGAGGTGTATAATAATATTGTATTAGATTTATTACAATTCACCAAAACGTTCATAAAATTATTGTCATGCATTATTTCTCACATGGCAACCAATCTGGAAAACATCCTGGGGGTAACAGCCTACACTAATAACTTTTAAAAGGGACTCATCATCTGCTTCTAGGTGAATCTGAAACCTGAAAAAAAAACAGAGCTCTTTTTGCTAAATTACTTGCGATGAAATTTTCTGACCAGATGAGTAGTAGTAAATTGTCACAATAATAAATAAAATTATATCAACCCCTTACACAATGATAAAAATGCATTATATAAAGAAAATGAATACATATGTATAGATATACATAGAACATTAGCTTCATTTATGCCTTGGTAGAAATATACAAGCAGAGGGCACAAGGTGGATAGAATCCAACGAAAGAGATCCAGTTGATAAGTGAAAATATTTGTACTTTTGATCATTCTTGTTAATGAATTTTTTGAAAATGGACAGCTTAGGGCACAACTACTTTTTGTAGTCCTTGTTGCTGTAGGAGCACACAATGGCACAATGGCATTCTATTTCCAGGCAAGGATAGAAGTTACCTTGGATTTATCAGACATAATTTCTATCAATGTTATTTCAGATTACATTTTAATTCATTCTTCTAATCCATCTACAAAAGACTATTAGTCACAACTAATTTACTAATACAGCTCTATTATAGGAAGTGCTTTCTGAAGTAACTCTGATTTTAATTAATCGCTATTGTGCACCCAGTCCAGATTTTGGAGTGACAGATACACAAATAAAAATAGACAATGAAATACACAAATAAAATCCTCTCTCTTTCATGCTTACATTTTAATATGCCAGAACAGAGAATTTTGTTTTGTACATACTAACACCTCTGTAACTCTTTTTTCTTCATGGTTACATAGCTTTGCAAGTGATATTCCATTTCTTCCTACCTTCATTGAGTCTCTCACAGCAGAGATTTGTGGCAAGGGCTATGGAATTTAAGTTACTAGGTGTAATATAAAGATGAATTTCAGTTTTGTGCTGAAGTTGTAATTGTAGGGCAGCTGGAAATCAAAGTTATTATGTCCCTGTGTGCACATTCAGTGCACTTAGTCATTAATTCCCTGAGTGTCCCAGGAACACTCTGAACAGAGTCCCTGAACAGAGATAATGGGCTGATTGGAGACAATGGACCAACATAAGAGGCAACTGCTTCACTACCTCCCTACCTTCACAACAAAGTGCTTCACCAATTGTTTCAGGAGCTCTCCAGGTGGGACTCTCAGTCCTGGAGATTCCTGCAGGCAGCTCCTGCTGTGCCTAGACCAACCAACACACACTACTTGTATGCTTCAAAGTGCTGATTAACATCCTGGGTGGACAACCCAGCAGGACTAGAGACCCCCCAGGCAGTTCCTGCTGCAGAACTGACCAGAATGGATATGGATAATATACTTGTAAATTGTCAGTAGAAACTGTCTCTACAGATGAAGAAATGCTTATGCAGGACATTCCTTTGTACATAATTGAGACAATAAAGAGATGTTCAGTAATGAATTGTTAATAATTGGTAGCAATGGATCCTTCACATGCTGTATTGGTCACATAGGACCATGGGCCAGCTAGTTATAATAATCCAGCAGAAGAGCACTTTGTGGAGCCTCATAAAATCCAGCTAACGCCACCACTGCAGAAACCTTCCCAATTGCCACTTGGAAAATGAGCAGTCATCTTGTCTGAGAGATTTGATTCTCATGGAATTGCTCCTTATGCAAAAAAAAAACAACAGTAAAAAGGTGGGGGGCTGGGGCTGAGGTGGGGTGGGGTAGGATACTGTTGTGTTCTTTTACCAAGTTTTCATTGTCTATGATATGGATTTCCACGAAAACTCAAGAGTAATTTTAGAAATGGAAAGAAAAACTACACATGTGCAGTAGTTAATTTTAAATCATACGTTCATTTTTTCTGGAGAATAACCTGTGCTCAGAAAAGCTGTGAGTTATACCTAAGAAAAACAAAAGCAGACCAAAAGAGACCAAACCTCTTCATCCATCCTATTTTAGTTTGAAATAATTGGATAACAATTAAACTCTGCAACATGTAATAGAAATTTTTCTTTTCTTTTTGCAAACCAGCAAGACAGGGACACCTAACACATGAAACAAAAGTAAAGATTAGATTCCAGTAGAAAATTCAAACTGGATATAAACTTAAAGTTAGCTGCCTTTCCTTATTTATCACAATCTGAATAGTGCTACAAAGTATACAAACAAAGTCTTGTAAAACTAAGACTTCTTTTCAACACTCTTCCCTGCAGGATCTGCAGAAACCAGCACAACCCCTCTTCACAAATCTCTGAGCTTGTGAGTTCATTTGAAATATTTTTTTTGATGAAACTTCAGATGCAGAAGCTTACTGCAAAACCCAACAAAATCTGCTACTAGTGACAAAAACAAAACTGCCAATAGCATTTATTGCCCAAGCAAGTAAGACTTACTTAAAGTGAATTAAATGCAAAATATTACCTGAATAAAGGTAATAATAAATATATAACTAGTAAATGCTGAGTAAAGCATGTTGAAAAATTTCCAGCACTACCATCTTTTCAATGTGTTGTTGTTTAACAATATATTTTGTTGTCTTGCAAAAAGTACTTTATGACAGATTTTTTAATAGTTTTAAAATAAATTATGGCCTAAACCATCTCAGTTTTCATCTTGAAAAACTGTGCTCTCTTTTTTCATTAAGAGTATTTCACAGACAGAAAAAGAAGATGGGATGTTTTCCAACCAGCAATACAACTATTAAGAGAGTGAGACATTAAGATCCTTCCAGACTATTCTTTTTTCTCTTTTATGATAACGAGAATATAAAAACCTAAAAACTTAATTAACTTAAGTTTTTAATTATAGGTATACTTTAATGAACTGACAACTCTGTATGCATGATGAATAAAGAATTATCTTTTTCTTTCAGACTTTATCTTGGTTTTGTTTTCAGGTTTTGTTCTGTTGAGGCTTTTTGCTGTTGCTGTTGTGGTTTTTTTTCTGCATGGTCCACAAATCTGAGCAGCAAGGTATACAAGGGGATAAATTAATATCTGCTTAGTAACATAAGCAGGTTTTTTTAAGTACTGGGTAAGTCTTGGCCTGTTATGGGAGAAAACAAGCATATCTTTTCAGGCAGTTTTATCTGAGGGTTACTTTTATCAATAACACAATGGAAGGTGAGGCAACAAGGGAAAAAAAAAAGATAATTTGCCATGTTCCCTATTAAATAGCTAGACAACTTCCTATTGAAACAGCTGCAGTCAAGATGAATATTTAAGAAAATAATGTCATCTAAATTAAGTCAGACCAATATCTTCTGTTATCATTTTCTTCTTGAAGTTTCTTCATTTAAATTAATGACCATTTGGCTATTTTTCAGCATCCAACTTCTGAACAGCTTTAGGGGAATTATTTTTATTTTGGGTAATAACAATACCTACCAGTATTCATTCCTTATTTGCAACACTAGCTTTCTGTTCAATATGTGTCTTGTGCAGTATCTTTCCAAAAGTATGTTACAGAAGTTAATAAAAATGTGCTGGAAAGTAAATATTTTAATCAATTTCAACTGCATTGCCAGGAGAAAATATCAAATTTCAGGGATGTTGCCACATACAACTTTGCTTCTCCTTAACACAGCCTAACTTGGCAAAAACAATTGTAATAGCTTTTCTACTTATTTGAAATCATTGCATAGTGTGGAAAATGTATATCTAACCCTGTTTGTTCTTATGTGATGTTTCCCCTTTTAAAGATGACTGTGATTTACTGGATTGGAGTGAGTTCTGACACCATTTTGATGTCAGCATACATGACCTATTCGAGATGGTGTTTTCAAAGTTTAAATGAGCAAAGGAATAGAACTGTATATTTAGAAATTATGTGTTTAAATACTGAACTTTAAATATTGAAGCACATGTTCCTTCTGAACATGTCATATTAGCAGAGATGAAAATAGAAATAACTCACCAGTGCTTTGGGTATCAACATCTCTGGAAGCTCTCTGTGCACTTGTTAGCATGGGGACAAGACTTCTAAGATTAATTAACTAATGCTTCAAAACTAATGCGCATAAGTTAAAGTGCATTAATCCCTCATGTGGACACTCATTCAGGACTAAAGTGGCCTTAATTTGCCGCATCATAATCCTTCTCAAAGGAACTAGAGCAAGATATAGTGACTTGACTTCTGAGTAAGAACATCCATATGGGAGTTTGATGCTCTTTAACTTCTGCACAATAACTTCACTGATTTAGTAAGATTTCCTAGGTACTCGCCATGCAGACAAGCTTTTTAGATGCAATGGAAATAGTATCACTGCTGGCCACTCTGTGGGACCTCTTCCACCACTCCTTGTTTTTGCTGATTGAGGATATTATTGCGTTACCTTCTGCCATGTTTAAGTAGCAACCAATGCACCGAAAAATGAAGCAGGCTGGACTTACAGAGTCTACACAGAGAAGAACTGAGAGTAAAGACTATGGATTCTGATTTTGCCTTGCCTGTGACCCACTATGTGACCATCTTAATAATGCTTTGTCTTTCTGCCTCTGACACCCTAACTATATAAGAGAACCACATCTTACTTCCTATCCAATTATTTCTGGTATACATACAGTTTTCCCACACCATAAATTTCTTATAGCTTGTACACGTGCCCCAAGTGGAGACTAGAAAAGATGAAATCCAGGCACAGGTGCAAGCCTGCAGTGTGGCTGTAATTTTCTACATATGTCTGATCAGCACAATTTAAAACTTTGGGTTACAAATGTAACATGTGGTGGCGAGATTAGTTCACAATCCCTACAAATCAAAGTCACAAATTAGAAGCAGATACCATGCGACACTAAGCTTTTTCAATTACAGTCAAAAATCAATACATGTGGTCACTTGACTTTCCCAACAAACTGTTGCTCACATAGCACACATCAGCCTAACAGCACAATTCATATGAGAGTTGTTAAAAGATGATTCATGTTTATTCATATAGTCAATGATTTTTAAAGGGTTTTTTATCCATTCTTTGGGGGATAGTATTATTGGTGCTGCTATAAGGAAAGAAATCTACTCAAGTTGATCTTGCACAAAATTCCCACAATAAACTGGACAACAGGAAAATTTGCCAGTACCACTAGATGGGCATAATACTCATTCCAGACTGCATATACAGCCTCCAACTCTACTGTGCCTCTGGGAAACGTTCCTGAGAACAGCTCAGCTTTTCCAGGGGAACTCTGAAGTCACCATCAGCTTGCACTAGAAGCAAAGGAAATAAGTTTTAGATCTATCTAGCCTGCTCACAGCTGTTGTCTTTTCCTAAGTGCAATTTCTCCATATACATCTTCATTATCATTCATAACTACATCATTTGGTGGTGTCATTCCCATCCCCCCTTGTTTTACCACCTCTGAAAAAAACAGAATACCCATTCGCAAGGGGTAGTGCACTGCAGCTCTGATCTCTGCAAGACCTCCCCTCTCCCTTGCTTAGGTACGATACTCAGTACCCAGGAAAAGACTGCAACTTTATTTCTTGTCCCATTATTGTGCTTTGTATTGCTTCAGTTCATTATCTTTTTATCATTGTTTTTCCAATTTTTCATTGGATTCAGCCTGTGTCAGACACCTCCCTTTCCCACAACTTCTTTACTTCAGCCTACACACTTCCAACAAGCAAATGTGAAAGAACTGTAACTATTCAAAGAAATTACTTTGACCCCTGAATTCTACCTACCATGATGCACACATGATGGCATGCCTACCCCTCCTATTTTCCTCTCTTTCTCCAAACTCCCACTACCACAAATTTTTGTAACCATTTAGCATGGTCTGTTTCTACAGACATCTCAATTCTGGCAAACTTGAGAACATGCTTAACTCTAAAGTCAGACAAAGCAATTATTAACATAAGCAAAGTATTTTCATCTTTATTTGGCCAGTGCTACAGTTCTGTAACTTCTCATCTGTTTGTCTTATACTAAGGTCTTCTTAAAAAGAAAACTTTGAAGATAAAACACCTCAAAGCTGTTAACGGCTAGTGACATTTGGCTTAGTCAAGAGATAACAAAAAACTAAGAACAATTCAGTTATCCTATATTTTTTACACATATATATTACTATAAAATATAAGCTCCAGCAAAAGGTACACTACATACTGAAAAGAATTTAACGTAACAACAAAAGGGTTAGGCAGGAAAGTATACATCTCCCTGAGTAATCACTTGTTTACTAGCAAGTTAAGTGCAGGAGATCACTCCTAGTACAATCAAGGAATATTTTATACATGGTTACCAAAGGGAAGCAAACTTTGTTCTAATAAGGAGGTTGGCCAGAAAGTCTCCCTGCTGAAGAAGAAAATAGAAGTTTTGAAGAGTAAAGGATTAGAACAGTCTAGAGCTTCTAGAAGATCTAAATAGGAGATGCAGAGTGTGTAGAATGTCTTCCACCTTGACGGGAGAAAAGCAGCAATTGGGATGAATGAGAGACTTTTGATGTCATTTTAAAGATTAGGCACATAATTTATTTTATTAATTTATGCCATCCCTAAACATCTTAACTATTTCAGCTCTCTTTAATACTTTTTCTTACACTTTTACTTTAACCTAGTTTAAATGTCATATCAGGTTAAGTAGGTTAACAACAATACACTACTGACTGGAATGGTGGCAGATGACTAAATGTCATCTGTCTTCAAACACTTGCAGTGCCTCAGCTTCCAAGATCATCTTCCACAAAGGGAAGGGATTATGGAACTGGTCTTAATGTGAGAAACTGCTCTTAACTGTACAGAGCTGGCACCAAAGGAGCGGGGGAGGTGGAAGTGTCCTCCTGTCACTCTTGGTACAGTGAAGGTTTTCTGCCACGCTGCAGAAAAATAGGATCATATTTGAACTTCAAGAGTCATGGAGAAGAGTATGTCACTTCTTTTGTTTGTTTGTATTTACCGTGGAAGTAATTTATCTTGACTTTCATTTAGTTTTACGCTCAGTTTACTGACAGAACAAGCCCATGCAACGTGAAACAGAAGAGAAAACTGATGGCGATCTTCAAATACGTTAAAGCTTGCCACACAGAATAAAGTAATGATTCTCTGTGTCTTCTGGGGATACAACAAGAACAACTGTGCATAAACTGCTGTGAGGTACATTTAGGGAAGACAGTAGGAAAAACCTTTCAAGTTTGCTAAGCAGTAGAATGAATTGTTTTGGATGTTACAGAATAACCACCACTAGCTGTTTCTAAGAAAACAGTCAGACAGCAGAAACGGTTCAGGTGTGATTTTTAACTTTTTGTGCATTAGGCAGAGCAGAGGACTAAAGGACCTCCTGGAACGTCTTTTAGAACTTTGTTCTATGAGCTGAAATTTTCTGTTTTCTATGAAAAAGTCATGTACCTATGAAGTAAAACTATAAAGAATACGTGTCACTTAACAGAACCTATCTTCCCCCATTTACAAGGCTAATACATCAGAGCACTGCACCAGGCAGCCCAAGGAAAATGCTCTAAAATACTCAGGTAGTTCTTTGCTTGAAAATATGAACACACCACTTTACAATTTTTCAAGAGGAGTCAGCACCTCAGCAAATCACATTGTTATGTTGTGTTATGATGCATGATGTTTTCATAACGAAGTGACATGTCTAAGTGACAAAAACCTGGCTTCCTACCAAAAATGTAAAGAAGTTTACTTTCTCTTTTTCTTTTTCTTTTTTTTTTTTAACACAGGAAAAAAGCCATTATCAGTCCTTGTAGCAAATTTCCTTGCAAGAAAATGGCGGCAAACCAACTTAATACCACAGTATTCCCCAAGTCTGCAATTATGAGGGGAAAAAAAAAGTTCCAAGGATTTTAGAAGCAGAAGATACTTTCACAGAACTGTGCATCACTCCATACAATGAAACCATAGAAACATATAATGAACATCAGAACTGCAAATTAAACATCATCCTGGAAATTTTTGAAACACCCAGACTACTTCCAAAACCTGGAATATTTTTCCGTAGTAAGGTCAATTGGCACTAATATTATAGTAACTGGGTTTTCCTCACTGCAAAACAGCCTGTAAGGTACTAATGCAGTAAATAACTACTGTTTAACCTTATTGTTTTGCATTATTGTTTGATGTATTAAGATAAAAGCAGCAAAAAAATATTTTGGATAGCATGTTCTCGTTTGTCATCAATAACTAACTTTGAAATTCTTTTCTCCTTGCTGTTTTATAAGACTACTAGATCTCTTTTAATATCATAATTTTTCCATAAACACAGTATAGCTTTTGGGTCTCAAATTGTACCTTGAAAATTTGCCATGACAGTCTGGAGGATTCTGTTCAGCTTGCAATCCTCTGTATGTTGTGCTGGTTCTTCCTTACCAAAGCCTCTTAGCACCTGACCAGACACGAACTTGGCAATGCGATTAACTCTTATCACAGATTAGCATAGATTCTTTTGCTAATCATTCCTCCATGTGAATGACATAGTGTTTAGCATTTTGTTCTGGTAGCATGTTGGTTTTGCTGCTGTTATTTTAAAGCATGTTACTATGTACTCACGTTAAAAAGGAAAGGACAAAAAATTGTGTTGCAAGAAGACTAGAAGACGGCATGACACACGATATTCCTCTGGTCCCCCGAGAGGTCATTTTACAGCCTCATACCTCTTCTTTAGCCCTCCAGCACTTTAGAGTTACTCAGCAGCCTATTCCTGAAATACGCTACAGAAAAAGACAACACGGAACGATGGAGCAGGAGGGCTCAGTCCTTCCACCTAGTACCTCACATTTCCTGTTGCTGGGAGCCCCATCTACACCCTGACTCTGGCTCTTGTCGTGGCTGAGAGAACAACAGTCATACCTTCCCTACTTACTTTCTGCATGATATTCTCTACTATACAAGTACTATACAAGTACTGAACTTAGTGTGGAACTATAGACTCAATTCAAAATAATTTCAGTACTTCTGTCACCACACAGCAGGTTTATAAGACAGATAATTTGAGGCACCAAAGGATTTTTGCTTTAACTTTGCAAGTGTTTTGAGACCACATGCCACTGTATTTATGAAAAAAAAGTTCTTTTTTGAATCAGAAAATATACTGTCTACATTTACTACTGGTCAAGCCAGGATTTGTTCCTGAATCAGTCACCCAGCTCTAATTCTAATAGAATACCTCTGAACAGTTTTATACTAATAACTGCTCTGTAGAGACTCTTGAAATTATAATATATTAAAGACCCATCAGCCTATCGGAAGAACATGTAATTTTATGTTCATTACTTCTTGGTTCCTGACTATAGAATTTGGATGGTTGCACCTCAATTAAAAGTTGAATCAAAGTTAATATGATTTAAATAAAAACTTCAATAAAAAGTTAAAGTTCTGTTCTTAATAGCATTAATACCCTCTAATGACCGCTACGGTCATTACCACTAGATAACTGACCTTCTTGAACCTCTCTCACATAGGAACCTTTCTCCCAACACAGTCAATTATTTAGCAGTAATGAGTGCTCTGTAAGAGATTATTGTTTAACCGCGTACCTTGACATACCGCTTTTTCTCTGTTATCACTATTCTTCAACAAATGATATATTTTTTTTCTATTATAGGCTTTTCGGTTCTGAGGATAGAAGGCTGTGGTCTTATTCTTTCCAATGCAGAAGTTCACCATGTAATTGGCAAAGCTTCAAATATACTTCAAATCATGAAACTTAGGGTGCTATGAAATGCTGTTTGTGAGCAGCGACTGCAGCTCTATACGACAGGGCAGTTCTGAGGGGAGGTTTGAGATACCTAGAGAAAATCAGGAATAAAAAAAAGAAATAGCTAGGGATGAAAAGACATGATTCTCTAAGTGCATGTGGACAAAAGGAGGAAAGAAGAAAAATTAATTTTAAAAAGACAGAAATATTCAGGAGCATAAAGGAAATGAAAATAAGTGAATGAAGGAACAAATAAAGATGAGCAAGAAAAGCAGGGGAGAAAAATTAAATTTGGGTCAATAGAATTCATTTCCATAAAGAAAGAAATCTTTCTGGCAGAGTTCTGGAAGCATTAAATGCTAACAGATCTTTGATACTTCAGAAGTGTGAGAATTACTGGTTCAGTGAGCTCAACAAGAGGCTAGAAGAAAAAACTCCTGAACTGTAATTCCAGTTGGCCTCATGATTCTCCCTGTAACTGTGGGGAAGGCCCTTCAGCCCTCTGCCTCAGTTTCCTTCTCTGTAAAATGTAAAAAAATACCTTTTCCAAAAGGTATTCTGAAGTTTACATACACTGTGCTTCAAAAATACCAAGCACTAGTAGCTACTGTTGGCACTAACTTCGTTCTCTCTCTCAGATCTTTCTTCAAAATGTCAGGCAGGTTATTTTACATGTTTAATAAGATTCATGAAGCACCTTCCAATTCACATTCTCTGGTTGAAGCACCTCAAGCATTTTGCACGAATTCAGTTAGGAGTAACTCTTTTTTTTCCTAAAAGAAATCTTGCCTAATCAATTTAAGAGCATAAGCATATTCTAATAATTTCATTTTGAATCTTATGATCACTGTTGCTTCCTCTTGCTCCTCTACACACAAAGGGAGCTATAGCCAGATTGTGGAATACAAACTGATGAATCTAGTAGAAATATCAGGTTGCTATACTTAGAAATAAGATACAATAATAATAAAAGTCAGACTTTTAAAATCTGTATGACACCGTTTTACATTACCTGTTCCATGAGAGAATATTTTGGCACAAAATATATGAAAAAAAGGTCTATACAATGTCTTAATCCAGTATATGGAAAAGAATGTCCTAAATTAGTCCTTTGCTCATTTAAAGGCAATAAATATCCTGTAATGTCTTGGATGAATTCCCATCTGCCAAACTAGAAAAAGGCCTTGAAAACTGAAAGGGGGGAGTAATACATTTTCCTATTGCCAACACTGAAATGCTTCTATTTAGAAGATAACACAGGAGACATTTCTTAAATTGATTTTCCTATACTAATATCATGCTATCTCCTAAACCATCAGTTTTTTTCATAGTGTATCTGTCTGTTACACTGATTGAAGTTTCCTCTGTGATGGAGCTTTACTTTACTGAGTAAGGGGGCAACACAGAACAGCAAGAAGTGGGCCTTCAAAGCAAACTGCTTATGACATACCTTCTATCTTAAAGAGGTTAAGCTAGATTCTTCTTCTTAATGAGAAGACTGGAGGAAAGTCTAATATTCTACTCAGTTCTGGAAAATACCACAGGTAGGATTGCTCTATGTAGAACCCTGTCAACTAAACAATTTACTACACTGGAAGAAAATGGTGCAAGAAGGACTTTTTTTATTATTTGTATAAAATATATTGGTTTTCCAGGCTGCAGTGAAATAGTTTCTATTTAATTGCAGAGAAATCCTAAGAAGGTTACAGCAGTGAAACATTAAAATTCTAAGGGCAACTAATAACATTAAAACTTTATAGCCCCAGATAGAATAATTTAGACAAAAACAACATGAACATATGTTTTGTGTAATAATAACAAACATTTATAGCTGTCAAGAGAGAAAAACACAGGTTTATGCACACCTTAATGGCGTGCATGGGTGAGCATGAGTATATTTAAAACATAATATATTACAAAATTGACAGCAGGCATGACTCTTCTGGGTACTATGTTAAATCAATGAATAAATTACCAAAAGTGTGCTGTGGCTGTTTGGATGTGTAATTGAGCTTAACGTATGTAGTGTTATTTCAAAAGAAACTGTTCAAGGAGTTTCTAGACCAATCCACTATGCATCTTTACTAAGCTGTTTACAAATAACAATAAATGAAACCATCTCACAGTAGGAAAGAAGTTTAGTTATGTGCATTACATAAATGGAAGAAAAGTTAATTTTAATAAGTTTTTCAAGAATTAAAACAAAACTTATTATAATATTGCTAGGATTCACCGAATTGGAAATCAACATTTTCCACGTTCAGTTTTAGATTTATTTTAATTAGCTGATACTCCACGAACAAAAGTCTTTGGAGCAATACACATCAGAAATAAGTCTGCTGAGATAAATATTGGTGCTTCACACAATACCTATACTGAAGACTAAGAACCAAGGCCCAAATGAATGAACGAGCAAAACCGACAACTTAAATATATTCTATTTATTTCCTTAAAATGTTTCCTGTCCAACAGAAAAACATATTTTTAAAGTATTTTATTAGATTAGGAATTTATGAAAGTAATTTTTAAATCTTATTGTTCTTGACTAGTTAATAAAAAAAAATATCAGATTTGCAAACTAGCCCATGGATTGTCATATTTAGAAAAAAATAGCTGGGCATATCCTTCCATTACTTGTTTCAGGGCTGTTTTATCTTACTATGCTTAGTTTGTAAAGCAGAAGCTGATCTTATTTTCTTGCATTGCTTTTCTAGTCATAACTGGTTATTACACAATGCTCTAAATGCTTGCACCTCAAATCTAACACAGGAAAGGCAGCCTGCACAAGATAATACTTGTACTTAACACCCTTGCAGTCTCGAAAAAATTGAGAAACAAACAGCATGAACAGAAAAGACAAGCTAATCTCAGTCACCATCTTCTTGCCTCCCTCCTCTGAATGGAAACGATAGTCCTTGGATGTAAGCAAGCAAAATTGGACCATTCTAGATTCCTGTTGCACATCAGACTTCAAGTCATAGTATTTCAGAACACACAGTGCCAAACTGTTAAGCAGATCTGAACTTCTTCCTTTGCAATTTTCTTTCTCCTTTCTCTTAATTTTTCTCCATTTCATAAGGGGTGATGTCACCTGTCAGCATCAGCTGTACTTGTGATGTTCTTAGGGCTCATAAACTCAAGGATTAAGGCATTCTGTGCTAAATGCCTGGCTCCTCTCTATAACACGATTGTAAAGAGGAAAAAGAGGATGAAGAAATGAAGTGTACATGCCCAGATGAGCTATTCTTTCTCTCTGGCCTGATGACGGTTCATAAAGCATGATATGGGGCGATTATAAAAGAATATGGCATACCACCTGTCTCCTGGTCAGAAAGCTCATTTCACATTTAAAGCCATCTTAGGTTAACTGTCATTAATGTTTACAGCTGCCCATGGGATGTGGCTAAGTACACTACTACCACACATTTTTCTGCAGCTACTTCCAGGTGTTTAAGGAATAAATCTAAATTTTTAAATGTGATAACAGTCCCCATTGTATTTCCCACATTAGTTACACTATCCTGGGTAAGCATAATTATCAATAAATTAGGAGCATCTTAGATGTTATAGGAAAGCCTTAATCAAAAATCCTGGAAAAAAAAAAAAAATTATCCAATCCACAAGTTACTAGACCTGACATACAAACTTGCATATGCTTTTACCATAAGCATCTTGCTGTCTTTCAATATGCCAGTCTAAGTTTCACCAAGAGTTTTACTGAAAAGGTTGTTTATTTTTTTCATAATGCAGATACACATAAGGACCTCAGGTCACACAATGTTCAACATCATATTCTGTTGCCTTCTAATAAATAAGCTTAACAAACCAGCAAAATCTGTAACATCATTTTGAATCTAAAGTTCAAGTGTCATCGAATATACTATGCTACAAGACTTTTAAGAATAAGTTAGATTTAAAATGGAGGATGTCCAAGTAGATTTTTCCTTCAAATACAGTTTTACTAGATTTCCTTTTTGTGACCACCCAATAAAGAATAGCTGCTTTAAGTATACAGCTGACACTAGAACAAGAAAGAGTCTACAGATTAAATTGCTGCTAGAAGATGTTGTTCTGAAACACTTAAAAGGAAACTGAAGTGAAAAAAAAAAAAGGAAATGCCACCCAATCACACTGAAAATAAAAGTAATTAAAATACTTCAAAAAGAATAAAAACATACAGAAGATAACATTTACCTTTATCTAATAGTATCTTTGTTCACGTCAGTGTTGCTTTTGTTCTCTATTACACATTTAATCACTCTTAGACATCAACCATAACAGCAAAACCTCAAATACTGAATTAAACTTAGTAATATTTGTAAGATGTTGGTTTATTCTGTAGATAGGAACACTTAATTTAATGCACAAATACAATGAAAGTAAAATTTCTTTTTCAAAGATCAGAGAATTGCCATGCCAGTCACTCCTCAATTGAATAAAGCAGTATTTTTTGTTTTCAGAGCAGTAATATAATTTCAATAAATTGACAAAGACAGAATGCTATTAACAGAAGCAACAATCTCCAGTAATGTCAACTGGCAATAGCACCCATGTTAAGCTGCCATTTTTAAAGTACAGGATTTTTAGGAGACTCTATCAAAAAGGGAAAACCTAGCTTTTAAAACTTTTTTTTTTTTTTTTTTTTAAGCAAAACACGGTGAAACACTTTGGAACCAAACAAAAAGAAAATTTCTCAGTACAGGAGGCAAGCTGAATTTGCTCCACTGAAACCTGCACTACCAGAGGTAATCAGGGTGGGAAGCATGAGGCAAAACTGCGCTGCTGCTACCAGAGCTAGAAAAAGCAAAATAGGCTTGTGGAGGAAGAAGAAAACCTTGCAAAGCAAATCCCTAGCTCTTATGCCACATTACCTGAACAATCCAAAATATTTATCATTGTGATGACTGGCGAACAAGACATGGGTAGAACACACATTCAAGCTTTATTGTTTGAGCTGACCAGAACTAATTTTGTCTGGGCATCAGCTACAGTGTCTGTAGAGCACCAGCTTTCCGTCCCACTGCACTTCCCCCTGGACCTGACCAGGCAGCGAACCCTCTGAGAACAGGCTACACACATGCTCCTCTGTTTTGTTTCGCTTGTGATCCTGGTGAAATCCTGAACTATTTTGAGGAGCAATAGATGGCACAGATGGCAAGGAAGCAGAAATAAGAAATTAGAAAGGAAAGTTACCTAAGAAGATCTGAATTTCAAATAATTTGTTTCATTAGCGATCACCTCCTATAAAGCCAACCTCCAACTTGTTCCACCCAGACATTTTCAGTCATCTAGGACTCTTTTTTATTTTCTTATTCATGAATTTATTCAAGTGTGTTCCATCAACTTCTGAATTTAAACTCAAAAAATAAAGAAAAAGCCCTGTTTCTCCTGTGGCTGTAAAAACTTGCCCTTGAATGGGCACACAGGATTCTGAGCCCACACAGAAAAGGAGACAAGTAATAGCTCTGACAGAAAATATCCTAAAAATTTCTGCTTTAGAGTGGAAGATGTCCAGTTTTCAGTAAAATGTATCTATGTGTGTGTATGTGCTACTAAAAACGTATTAAATGTGGATTTCTCCAAAACTCTGAGAAGCACGTGAAACAATGGGCTCCAAATAAGTGGAGCCTGCCACCAATATTCACTGCTGAAAATACATTCTATTAAAAATAACAGAACAAAAATGTATCAGTATGATTGCATAAAGCAAGCAGAATAAGCAGATACTGGCAAAACAGAAAATTAAGGCCTTTGAGTGGTTAATGCTTATTTCAAGTCACTTAAGATAAATGTATTCATATGAATACATGCACAAATACAAGTGTTCTTCTATTTTCAAATATTACATAAAACAATAAATAAATCCAACTAGGATTTGCCTAAATAAAACTTGTCAGAGTTGGTCCAGTTATGGATGTGATGTTACAACAGCCTAACATACTTTGAGGAGTTTCAGATAATAGCGTTCAAAGATTCAAGCAGCATTATGATAAAATTTGTCCCTTGGGCGTATGTCAGTTTAAGTATCTGTTCGCATCAAGTTCTCAGCCTGCACTTTTTCTCAGCGGAGTGATTTAGATTTAAAACATCTTTCAAACTGAACTTGATCTATGTTTTAATACAAAGTAGCCTTCCTTATTCTTAAAGTCAAAAATCATAATTTCTTTTCTAACTGCTTAAGCATAACAGTTTCTGTTAACAGTGATAGCTGTTAAAGAGCCTACAGTTGCCAAAAGTAATCAATATACACTATCTAGAATCACCAAGGTGCAAAAATTATTGAAGCATACTATAACTTCCACAGATACCTTTTAGTCCTTCTCTAGCTCTTCAATTAGAATGACTTTTGATATTTTTGTAGTAAACATTAGAATATGTTGACTTAAAAACATACCTGTATTTCATAACATAGGTTATGTTTTATGATTGAATATTTTGCCGGGTAGTAACTGCAAAAATATGACTTTTAAAGTGTGCCTTTCTACATTTTAGACTTGGTAGTGAGTTTAATAAACCAGTAATAAAAAATGAGGAGTTTTGCACTATTTTAGAAATTTGGCTTGTTAAAGATTATTAACATTATTTTAGATACCATGGAAACAGTACTGTCTTATACAATATGGAGCAAATATGCAAGGGGTTTAATGGATATATATGAAAAAAATCTCTGTGAGCTAAAATCGGACCCAGGATTTCTTAACGAAAACTTCAGAGACACAATATAATGAAAAACTAGCAAAATATTTAGTTAACTTTTGATATAGAGAAGTTTCAACAGGTTTTATGTTAACATGAAAGAAGAGGTTTAGGGCACAGCTCATATTAATTTGTCTTCTCTTACTGCAGTCCAAAGCCTGACTGCTAAGCTTCATTATTTTCTCAGGGATGGAAGGCTCTGAAATAAACACAGAAGTGTTCCTCATGCCCACTAAAAGACACACAATTAACAACTCAGGAGAAACTTCCTGAGCTTGCTTTAGCTTCCACCAAATAACAGTGAACCTACTATGTGGAAGCTGACAGATTGAAATCTTTTTTTGGGCACCTCTGATGTTTTTGCTTTCAATTATTCAGAAAAAAAGATCTACAATATTTTTTAAAAAACAAACATTTTCAAAAAACAGCTCTCCCAGATATGTAACATTTAAATTCTTCTATCAACTGAAAACAACTTCCAAAAGCAATGGTAAAGTGTTACTAAGCCATTTATAAGCACATCGGCACAATTCTGCACCGTAGCCATTTAAAAATACAGTTGTTATCACGACATATTAGTCCCACAGCAATGGTTTAGTTTCATCCCAGGTGGCCTCAGTAATGTGGGCTGTGGATTTCCAGCCAGCAGGGAGGAAAGCAGTGGGAACCAACCACACAGCCTCTTTCCTTGTGAAGCAGCCCACCACCAGCATAGTCCACAACAGGCTCACAGAGGCACAACAAGATGAGCCTACCAAGGACATGATTTGATTTACAGCATTTCCTGTAAGTTCTCAGCTACGTAAATCCTTATGAACAGTCAGCTGGAATGTAACATTCTTCCTCCCAAAAAGGAACAATAGGTCTGATACCTGCTTATCCCAGGGTGTGGTGGGAAGAAAGCCCTTGTAAAAGAGCTGACCAAAGGAAGATTTTAAGGTTCAGTTTGCTTGTGCCCATATTTGTGATAAAAGCCCTGGTCTAACGACCATAAAATTCAAATTTTATGGGCTTGGAAACTTATAATCTTTCACCCCAAAATTACTTCTTAGTTAAAGCATTTTAACTAAGCAAGAACTTGCTCAACTACGTGATTCCTTTAGGACAGATACAAAAAAAACCAAGACAGAAGAATCTTGGCAGTTTTATAATAAACACGAGGTATTCTGTGAATATTATTCTATATGCAATGTATCAGTTTAAGATTGTATTTATATATATATATTCACCTAGAAGTGTAAAAGAAACATTCTGTACACAGACAGTTACAAGGGTACCTTGGCTTTGCAGTGGTTTTTGAAAGCTTCCACTTATCTGAAGGAAATTCTTCTTCAAAGTATGATAAAGATAGGCACTTTCCTGGCAAGGCTCTGGCTTTATCAATAAAAAACCCTATACCAGAAACATGCTAAGAGGCACTGAGATGCTATATTTTCTTTCTATCTTTTCTAAAATTCTTACGTCAATTTTTTCAACTAATGTTCAGAGTCTGATACAGTACTTTCAGCAAAGCTTTTCTGCCTAGCTGTCATGATCATATGTTTGATATGCTTCAGTAGATGCCATTTATCTGTATTTCTTGTTTCTACAATTAAGACTCACCATGAGTCAGTCCCATTCAATTTTCCATATTCAGACTGTTCTTTTATCAATGCTAGCTTCTGCTACTACACTTATTTTAAAACACCATTCTGCTTCCTTTTATTCATCCACTCTAAAATGGTCTGTAAAATTAGGGTTTCGTTGCTCAAATCCTTTCTGAAGATACTTTTTGTTACAACAATGGCTAGGTCTGTGCATATCCTAGGCGAAGCCCATAAGATTAAAAATACACAACTTATACATAAAGTTATTAAAAACAAACCAGAAGAACTTAAAGTGCCTAGCTGAACTACAAGACACAAATATCCCTTCTTCTTGCTTCCTTCTTTGGCTCTTTTCAGTGTTATATCAACATAGCCTGTTTTGATTAGCTTAGAAATTCTTAACGGATGTTTTCAATCCTATACATGGATAACAACCAATATAAAAAGAACCTGGTTGTGTTTCAAATGCTCTAGGCTTATTCATCACAAAACCAAAATTTTGTCTATTGATTTATAGAAGGATTTTGTAAATATCAGTACCCCTTCTATCTATTTGACCAACTCATCCATGGTTTAAACCCCCACTAGAGAAGCTGACATATAAGAATACTGTAATGTCACGTACCAAAATACCTAAAGCCAAACAAAATAAGTAAAATAAGTGTAGATGTGGTTTTTTCCTAGTAGGGCAGAACTAATGGCATCATTTGTACTTGAGTGAGATCACAGTATCTTTAGTCAAGACTTGCAAACTTCCAAAAGATTAAGAATTGAAATGTCACATGAATGATTTTAGTGGGTTCAGCTGTTAGGCACAATAATACTATTTATGTAGAGACAGCATTGTAAATATTCAACAATTCAAGACAATACCTTAATGGCAACATAGCAGAACCTTCTGTTCTAATTATAGGAAATTACTTCCCATACTACCACCTTCCAAAGCTGTGAACGGTGAGCTACAGCAGTGTAAAGTAGTGACTATTTATGCCCAAGACTATCCAGCTGTTCTGAACGGAAGAGACTAGCACATTCAGCTGAAACTGCAAAAAATTAAGGCGACAGATGATAATTACTGATACTGGAAAAAAGCCTTGGCAAAGGTGGTTAGAACTCCAGTTCAATGTCTGATCTGTGAGGTGGTGCATTCACTGGATAAAACTCTCTCATGTCTTACCGGGAATGTGGCTCATTATGGACACAGAAAAAATTACTTCTGCTAAAGCACAAATAGCAACTTTCCTTGTACATCTCCTTTCCAAGAAAAGATTTGGCTAAGCCATGAGATAACTGTAAACTAGGATCATATGAGTATCACCAGGTGAAATTCCCTTTCTAGATAGCTGCACGATGTCAGAGATGGAAGTCTGATTTCTCATTATATTTCAAATTGTCACTGACAAAGTGATGGCTATTTACTTGATATTTTATTCCACAATATTAAAAGTATGAGACACAGGACTTAATGCATGCATCTGATCCTGAGCTTGTGCATGTGGAAGACAGAGAAAGAGAGACTGTAAGTTAAAGACATAAATTCAGTTGGAGGTATGAAGTTTTACAAGTCCCCTGTGACTTAAGGAACTCCAGCAACCCAAGTAAAATGATCCCTCTAGCATATGCTATTCCTGCCCTTTAACTAGAAGCAACTAACTCAAGGAGAAGAGAATGAAGGCCAGCTACACGCGCCATTTGACAACTTCAAAGCACTGACCACTACACTGAGATAGGCAGTACTCCAATTGCATATATTGGACACTAGAAACCCAGTTTTCAAAGGGGTTATGTAAGTAAAGCCACTAGGCTCATGCTATCTGTTTTCTGTTGAAAACACTTAAGACTTTGACAATTTTTAAGACTTTCCCTAGTTTTAAATAATGGAAGACATCAGAAAAAATACCAGTGCACTGGCTTTAGTATTACAGTACCTGCATCATATTGATGTCTGCAGATTAGAAATCTAGAGCTGATACAAGACTGAGAAAAAGCAAAATACCTACTCACAAATATGATATTTCTCTGCACTGATCACAAAGATATCAAAACCCTACATTCCATTTGTATCAAAGTACTAATCTAAATGTTGTAGTCACAGCAGCATGGTTGGATGACCAGGACAAGCTACAAGTTCTGAACTAAAAAAGAAAGGACTGTTACCATTCTCTAACCTTTGCTCTATATTGTTGTCCTTTTCACAAATTCATCTTCATATTTAGACACTGAGCAGGTTGTAGTGCTGGACTGCAGTGTTTAGGCCAGTCCACCCACCAGGTCTGAGACCAGTGTCCCTATAAAACCATCAAGGAGCATTCTCAGAACCCCAAACTGTGACAGATATTGAATCAACACTTTTTTTTTTTTTTTTTTTTTCCGAAAATCACTCTTCTGTGTATTTCAGACTGTTTGTTTAGAATGCAAAAAATGTAAAATTATGTGCAACTGAGTGGGAGATGATCTTGGAAGTGTGGGATGCTTAATTACATATCAAGAGGAAATTTCCCTAGCTTGCTTTCCCCTTACACAAAGGCTTGTTTAACTACTTCAAACTCTGTTATCCTGAGCCATCTCCTATTTCTGTGATTTTAGGTTTATTAAACGTATTTTTAACTCTTCTGTAACATTCTTCAAATCCTTACTGTTTCTATCATTAACCCACTGACAGACAAGTCCATTATAGAGTTAAGACAATCTTCCAAAGACTGCTTTTTAGCCAAGACAACTAAGTCAGTTTTCAATGTTCTAAGCAGTAGGCCCAATGCCTTTATCAGTTTCTTGCTTATTTCTCTGAATCTGGAACGGAAAACTAGAAATATTTTTCAGTAATGTAGCAATATTCTGAAAAGGAACATGTATAGAAGTAGAGACTCCATATACACTTCTAGAGGACACTATTACTCTTTTAATCTGCCAGCCTTTAGGTTCTGCTGTTATGCTCTGAACTGTTACATAGAAAACCAAAACTTAATTCAAATGTTTGCAGAACAAAAATATCCATATCCAAAAATTATATTAATGAACGAACTGTCCCAGTGCATGCTGGGAGTGGAAATTACAACTGACCCTAAGAATACTATTACATGCAATTTTGAATGAAGGAGAATGGCTACTATGGGCAAATTCTGCTAAGACTTGTACACTTCTCAAGGACATTAGTTGCATGATTAACTTAAAAGCTCTGCAGAATGCATTGAACTTTTCCACCAAACTACGAGTTAAATAGATCAAGGTAATACTCAGGCAGAAACACTCGCAGCCACTAGATAAAAAAGTAGATATTTTTTGGACACTACTCTTTACTGTTGATTGCAAGTAACACTGTTCCAGTAGGTCCTTCCTGATGGAGAAGTGGCCCAATTGTAGAGGGATCAGTTACACAACAAGTGGTCTCAGACATCTCCAGAAGGTGAAAAAACACAAGATACCCACATATATACAAACATTCCCCCTATTTTCCACATATTTTAGAATATTACCTACTATTTCCATGAGGAGAAAAACCCTGCTTGTTAGCTATATGTCAAGATTCCGAAAGAAAGTCAAATATATTATATGTGATATTTATACCCACAATATTAGATCAGTACTTGTTGGAACGTATCATGGCAATTCTGAGATTTATTTTTAAAGGTACTTCTCAAGAAGGTAAGAAGGCAAAACCTTATATCCTCCCATTTAAGCTGAATACAGTCATCATTTGATTATTTATAAAAATAACAGAATAATAGTTTTAGTAAATACTTATTTAAAAAAGAGATCTCATTGTCTTTCTAAGATTGTACAGAGAACGCAATACATAAGAAGAGCCTAGGCATCAGCGATACTTAAAATCCCTTAAGTTTTCTATAACAATCACCCTAAACTACTACGAAATTTACATACAATAAACTGAAAAAGTAAATAAGCAAAATCTGAATTCTTGAATACAAATATTGACTATGTATTTCTAGAATGCAGATTGTCCCTCTCTCCCTTCCACTCTCCATTGCTTACATAAAAGATGTCATAGCACTATAAAAACACATTTAAAAAGTCCTAAGGGATAAGTTTCCTAGGGTCTTTGAAATTCCTCCTTTTCCTATTTCTTTACAGATTTCTAACACCAATGCTGTTCCTGTAGTTTCTCAAACAAGGCAAGAAGAAAAATACCCTCTAGATATAATCTTTAGATTTCCTATTATACATCTCAGGTTCCTTTTGGCTTTTGAAATAAATGCAAACTGAAATCTGCAGTTATATTACCAACTGTATTTAAATTTTAGTTAATCTTTCAGCATGAAGAAGTAGCTGGTATTTGAGTGCATTACTGCCCATACATAAAAGAATCCTATAGGGAGGGGTGTGATTTGATGAATGAAATAACCTGAAAATACTTTTTGTTTGGTCAGTGGGGTTTTTTTGTTTGTTTTTGTCTGCTTGAGTTTTTACTTAACTGTAGACACAAAAAAATACCCATTGCTTCAGTTTCTTATCTCCATGATAAAAAGCGCAGGGCAAGGAGCTACCACATATCTATACAAAAAATTTACTGCAACATAACCCATGCCTTCCTTTTCAAGCAAATATTTGAATATAATTATTCCAAGCTAGGAATTCAATCATTTTCATTGCAAGTTCAAATTGGATTTTAGAACAGTTTCTAAGTGATAATTTTGATTAAGCAGTTAGACTTTTGGCCACAGATGAGTCAAGCTGTTCACAGATATAAGGTCATATTATTATCCGGGTAGAAACTTAACTTTGAGCTAGTCTTTTTACTTTAACAGACCTAACTATGAAACCAAGTGTTGGTCCACCACCTACTTCCTAAAGTATGAGCTATGTGGCACAGAAGCATTCTGCATCATGCAAGTGATGAGGGATAACAGTTCAGATTGCATCACCTGTATACAGGTTTTTTTCCTGTATTTTTGTTTCATTGTTTTCCTTGGCTCTTCATCATCTCTAATATCATTCTTGCTATGTACAATTATTGTAAGAAAACACAAAAATATTACATGTAAGCCTAGCCAAGAGTCACTCTGCAAACTACTCTCTAGGAAGCACTGAATATCAATGAAAAGAATTGTTTGGCATCAGAATCTGAAAATCTACTCAGCACAATGACCTCTGTTATCTGAAGAAACAGGAATCTTGAATTTTTCTATAAACTTCAGCCTGATGCATGCCAACATGGTAAGAATTATTGTATTGCTCTGCTGCACATTCTTTGCTCAGAATGCACTAGAAAACCCAACATTTTCAAATGCCACCTCCCTCAACCACTTTTGCTTACTGCGCTGGTAATGAAATGTCGCAGACCCTGTGCCAGAAGTTTCTATTGCATACAGTGTTCCTACAGTGCTTGCACCACTTCGAATAAGCATGTTTTGTATTTTAAATGCTCCTACAGATATTAAGTTTGGGAACTGATAAGTACTATAGCCTTATTTGATAATTAATATCCACAAAATGATGATAGGTGTCAATACCTTATTCTTAAAGTACTTGTATTCAACACATGCACTATTACAGAGGACTTAAAGCAAAAAGATTTGTGAAAAGGCATATGACCTTCTTCCCACTACAATGGCCATCCCCTAATTAAGCAATGCATCTGATAGTCATTAACAGGAATGAGATAATGAATCACTTTCTCTCTTCTTTGTTAATTTGCTGTAACCAAGCGGCTAATGGATGTCAGAGCTGAGTGATTGCACTGATTATAGTGATTTATAGTTGCAACAAAACAATTTAAAACCATTCTGATTATTCATGTTAAAGATGCTTTATGTTTTGTTTACTAAATGCTTCATGTTCCCCTTTATGCCTCTCTACGCACAATGAGACGTCTTTCTGGAAAACTTGGAAGTTCTAAGATTTTCTATTGTTTCAGAGCAAGGCATTTCATTTTGTTTATAAAAAAAAAAAGTTTACCCAGTAGAAATGAAAAGCCTTAGGGTGGAAAGAAAACTTCAGTGGTGCCTAGTTCAAAAGAAGACGGAAATAAGAGGAAATAAGGCAAACTTCAAGCCACTTACCTTAGGGCTTCCAGTCCCTTCCTCATTCTCTGCAGACACATCAGTAGACAGTATCTCTGCTTTGATGATATCCAGAGCCCTAAGAATCCAGCTGTGTTGCCGTTTGATTTGCCTCTGTAGTTCCTTCCATTGACTTGCAATCATCTGCAGCATGTCCTTCAGTCCTTCTCCAAAATGAAGAGGAAAAAACTATAAGCTATAAAATCAACTGCATCTTTAAATATTATTCTTTATTCAAAGAATTAGCAGAATATTTAAAAGAAGAAATGTAACAAGAAATTTAATGTATTTTCTGAAAAATAAATCCAAGCATTACTATTGTTCATACTGCAAAACAATGGCCCAAACATTTATTTTATTTTTTTTATTATTGACAATTTCAAGAAAAGGAAAATCCCACAAAGTGTGATTTCTATGTATTGGGGAATGCTATGGTAATCTCACTCTTTAATATCTAGTCTTTATCTGAAAACATTTCATAATCTTCCAAATACAGTTTTCTTACCTCCAACTCCTGTAAATACTTTCTGTAATTTACACATTACTATTTTCTAAGTATATGATGACATGCACTATCCTTCTCTGCTATGGCTTCTATACCTTTTTGGAACTACACATAGAAGTCACTAATTTCCTATAGCTTTCACATTACACAGGTCTGTCTGATACCATGAAACAATAGAGGCACAACCTATAACGTGATTGGAAAACAGTAGACCAAAGGTAACTTCAACCTGGATGAAAAGCATGCTAAGTAGGCCAAAATTAAGGTGGCATTCCGTAGCAGTGTATGCTGATTAAAACCCTATTATCATACAAGTCACGCAAACATCTAAAAATATAGGTGGTAGTGGGGATAGAGAAAGGGAAATCAGTATATCTCTCTCCCTCCTCTCAATTTAAGGCCTCTGCATAAAACAACAAGCCTAACCAAAGGAAAAAGGTATTTTTAATTTTAATGTATTCCTCATAAATATATTAAAAATCAATGTAAGAATTAGTTTAAGTGGCAAAATAAAGCTTTACCGGTGCAATTACCCATGCAGAGTATTTAAAAATATATATGTATTTGAAATCCTAATTCATTATCTTAATGTTATTTCCATAGCACCTACATCAAAGAATGTGTCAGTGTGAAGTTTTCAGTATGATGTGATTTCAATTGAAACTCAGCTGAGCAGCAAGCCCAAAATAAAATGAACAGACTATTTGCAGGCAGTATTTCATTTTATAAGTATCACTGCATTGTATGCAGTATATGAAACATTTATAAATCTTGAAGGTCAATCTGATAATGTAAATATTAATAATACATAAGGAAGTGAATATATGCAGTAATTTACAGCAATGCTTCTTCATTCTTTAATAGTCTGGAGACATAAAGACTTGCAATATTTCAGAAGGATTTACCTGATTTGTGAGATACAATAAGCTCAAGAAGTTGACGTCCTTCTTCTACCACTGCTTCTTTTAAAGCACAGTGGCTATCCACATTCAACTTAAAACTCTGCAAAATAAGAAAAAAAGAAAAAGACAGAAAAAACCTCAGTATCAGATGCTGGAGAGGCAGTTATCATAAAACACACGTACAAAATTACTTGCTGCTTTTCATCAAGAACCACATCCCCATTTACCCAATAGCCAAACTAATTTGTGATACTAAAAGCTATTGATATTTTGGATCTGGGCTCAAAATGTTTCCATTAGATCAGCAAAGTGCATCTGTGTTGAAACAGCTGACAAATCTAGAAATTCATTAGTTTTTATGAAAAGTCACAACCCGCAGGCTATATCTGGAGTAACAGTGTTCTATAAAATACACTAAATTTATGTCACCACATACGAGCTCTGTTTTTTTCAGATTCTTTGAAATGTTGGTGATAGCACTATTTATGAAACCATGAAAAAAATTACAGCATTGAATATATTTGCCTTATGTGCACTCATACAAATCTATTAATATTGTGTTTCAGAGTTAACCCTCATACCCGTTTTAAAGAACAAATCAGAATGCTCCAATCTGCGTTCTTATTTGCAAAGCAAGTGTTTTTATCCCCCTTTTCACTAATAATTTTACTAGTTTACAAAGGATCTCTGCTTTAACAGTGATTTTAAAATAGTTTCTTTTTTGAATTTATTTTTTACTTGTACAGATGATATTAAAATCTAGTAATACTGAAAGAAACTAGAACCATGATCCACTCTGTTATGCCATTTCATAAACCACTGATAATTTGGATAAATTCGTGAATTATTTGACAGAGCTTCCCTGTCATACTTACATGTATGAAAGATTAAAAAATTACAATAAAGTGGTACTTGCTGTATTTAATCATAAATTATGAGCAGTCCTGAACACACACATGCAAATCCTGTTCTCTTTGAAATGTCTACAGAATGAATGAAAACAAGATTTGACTCCTTGGAAGAAAAGAGTTTTGCCTTCTCTTGGGAATGAGTTAACTGGCAGAGATGAAAGGAGACTTTGCAGATTTGTATTAATGTAATTTTTATCACATTTGTAGATTCTGTGTTTTATAAAAACTTATACTTCCCCAGATACTAGTGACCATGTCAGTACTAAAGTAGCAGACACCACAAAAGACTCCTGCAGTCATCTGATTGGTGTAGCAGAAAATAATATTGCCAGAACTGTAATAAAATTATGTTCTTTTACTGTATTTGTCATGGTTGCATGGTTGAAAGAAGCATGTTGCTCAGACAGAATCTTAGCAGTCTTTCAGGCAGCAGTGTACCTGACAGTGGCAGAATGTTTTTGAGAATTCTCCACTCAAATAAAGGGCAATAAACAAGAATTTTGCTACCTTCAGGACTTTGTTTAGCCCAATTTTCCTTGTATGGGCGTCTGAATATACTGTTTTGTACCAGCTGTTGAACAACTGGGTCAGCCAAAAGAAGTTAAAAAGGGAAAAGGATGCCTAGTTTATGCCTGTCCCTTTCTTAAATCTAGAGTTTTATGAACCCAAATCTAGAAGTTCTTTTTCCTTTGTAAGATCATGTCTGAACAAGCACTGACAATATTTAATTTACTGTTTACTTAAAACAGGCTTGTACTGAATAGTTTGTAATCATGCACTTCACAGCATATGCACTATGTGTGTGCCTCACACAGCAAAGGAGAACTTAAAGGACCCGAGAGTAGGTTGTGTAATTTCATATAATTGAAGTTGAGTATAGATGCAGCTGGATGTGGCAGTGTCTTGAGATGATGTGGATGTGTTTGATAGGAAAATGGGAAAAGATGAGGTATTCTTTTTCATTAGGAAAAAAAAAAGACATTTACTGTCCTAGAAAAGGTTCATTTAATGTAACGCACTAGATACTACAATATAGCTTGATTTTCAGGTGCACCTATTAACCAGTAATATTGTTAAACTGAAGAAGCAAAACATGATGAAAAAAGGTGGGGCCAAACTTTTAGGTTTTTGCTAGTAATACTCTCCTTGTGGAAAATTCTGATTTTATGGATAAATTATGCACGGCACAAATACCGTGAACATACATTAAATTTAGGAGAAATAAGCTCTTATCAGCACAGAGGAATCAAAAGGAGGGAATGATTCATATAGGTATAAATACAAACAGCAGTGAAGGAAATGGTCAGTTGATGTGGTGAAGTATGAGTTTTGGCTTTAGAATTATTTATATATATCTTGCTTCTTACAGCTGGTAATTTCCTAAGAAAAAGGAATAAATGGACAAGGAACACTGGAAAGAATAGCCCTCAATCAATGCATCAGGGCTTGTGGTTCCTCATACCTGCAGGGCTGAAAATGTGATACATGAAAGAGGCAGACAGAGTTGAAAATTAACAAGTATTGCATGTATATACAATGGAGAGATCCAAATTTGCACAGCTAAAGATAAAATCAGACCAAATATTTGGAATGGAGGAGGACCTTCAAACACAGAAGTCCTCTCACATCATGGATATTTTCCCTTCTCTACTGTTTACTTATGGCATTTGGAAAATTGTAACTCTAACGGCGTGTGACCCAGGTACTCTGCTCCCCTTCTCCTCTGATCTGCCCTGATAATGAATAGAGCCTTTGCATCTGAAGAGAGGAAAGGAGAAGAGGAGTGGAGTCAATTAATCAAAGCCTTTTTTTCCAGACACATTTGCTGCTATGGAGCAGTCCAAATATCACACATGAGCACATACACATTATGGAAAATGCATGCGCATTGGCTTGACAGCAGCTTTTTAAACAACACATTAATGCCGTACGTAGCACTACAGTGTATATAATGTAGTTTACAAGCCGCAAGAAGCAAAATTTCCTTATGAAGTTCTCTGCAGTTTTCCCAGTCACCATGCACCTATACATAAATATCAGCTTTCCTCATTTAGCAAGAATTTTGGAGGCAGGAATCATGCAGTTTTATTAAAGCTACAGAACAGAAAATAAAAAGGAATAAAGGCTCCAAAAGTACAAAGCCCCAGCAGTGCTATCTTCTGTTGACTGCATGGGGCAAAGAAGCACAGCCTTCACAAAATAAAGCTGTCCCCTGACTTTTAGGAAGCTGATTGATCCATTGGACAACAATGCTGCAGAACCTCCATGGGGAAAAAAGCAGCACCTCCTGATCTACAGTGGGCTCTGAACAACACTAAAAATAAGAGAGCACTTTTCCAGCATATAATAATCTCTCCCTTTCAGCTTATTTTCTGTACAACTGAGGATGAGAAAAAATATCTGAAAAAATATTTATTTGAAGTTCCCCTGAGGTTTTATATTATGGCTGTAGATACTTATCTAGGAAACTTCTGGTGAGTAGGTATCCTACAGCATGTACACATTGAGCTCTGATACGAAGTCTTTCACTGCCTTGCAACCCTCTGCTCTTAGCAAATCTTTGTAATTTGGTAAAACACAGCCTGGGTCTTGACTTATCCATGTCTGCAGTAAGGACAGTCAACTATTAAATATTGTTGTTTCCAGAGGCATATAGATTTTGTATAAGCATGGGGGTTTTTTAAGTGATGATAAATCCAACTAATTATTTCCAGCATACTTTGCGTCTCTGAAATACAAATAAGAAACCAGGTATCATGTGAACCTACAATACATACATAGACTATGTTGAATGATACAGCAGTATACACCTATTGCCAGATTAAGTTGCTGAATTAAAAGAAGTATTTTCATTTCTTCAGTCAAACATTCTATTAGCATTTGTGGAATGCTGGGGTACCATTGAGATGTAATTTTCTTGAGGCTCATTTTTGATCTGTTTAAATACCTTTGAGAAAAATATTACTGTTTTTACAGCTTTTATTTTTTAGATAAATGGTATAGACAATTAAAATTATCTAATTGACCTACAATTGTAGAATCTGAAAGGGAAAGCTTAATTTAAAATTTCCTATTTTTTTTTTTTTTAATTATCACATTTCTAAGCAATATTCCCTTTAAGATAAATGAAGAGATTCTGAAAATTTATTCTTATATTCCTAATATACAAGTACTTTTGCAACTGCATTGTTCCTGGCACAGTTACATCCCAGTAGCTTGCTGTGACAAAATACCAAGATATCAAGTACTGAATTCAACTTTTGGAAAGGCAACTGTTGCCTTTTTTTTTTTTTTTTCCTTGAGGAGTTCTGATCACACAAAATGTCTCTGTTTGGTCATTGTCTAGTATTTATGTACTTGAGTTAATAACCCAATAAGTCATGTCATAAGGTGGTGATATTTTCATCCTAAACACTACCTACCAATGACATTCAGTAAATAAAAAGAAATAACTACCATGTAAGCTGCTCTTATATTAACATGGAAATGCTAATATATTTAGCATTCTAATGACATAATAATAAATATATAATTAATCGGTCAATTCTTATATCAAATGGATATTCATAAGCAATTTCTACATGGAAAATGATCCTATCTGCTATGAAAGAGGGCATTTCACATGTTACATCTACAAACACATCATCAAACTGTTTGACTTTTCAACAATTGAGAAATACCTTGTTTCAGAAAGCCTCACATTTTTCAGCAGGGATATAAAACCTTAGTATTAGAAGTCACTAGGGTATGTTTTCTTGGGAATTAAATGTCACATGTGAAACGGTTCCAGTCAGTATCTCCTTTGTTCATGTTTTCCATGAAACCTAGGCGACTACAAGGCATTTCCTTATCTTCTTCTTTTCTTTTAAGCTGTATTTCTATGAGTGACACTCCACCTGTTAACACAAGCACTGTGGCAATGCTTTATGCAGCTCCATAGTCAAAGTCGATTTTTACCACAATTGCAGATATTCTACCTTTGCTTTTGAAGGAGAACATGGTGAATCCCCCTCTGAAGCTGCAGCACCCACTAAGGGTCTTTTTCTTCTCTCCCCTAGACTGAGAGCACACCCTCCCTGTAGCAATGATGGCCAAGGGGCCAATTTTCACCAACTGCTAAGCAAATCTCTAATGCCTAATATAGTATGATTATGCTTTTCCTTAGATGAACAACACATTATTTCCTTCTGTAACCATTGTGAGCTGTTAGATATTTTTTTAAGACTAAATAGCTAGTGGAAAGAAGACGTGATCTTCTATCCCCTGCAACAATGAGAAAGCTTTAAAAGACAATAATTTCTTAGATTTCTCTGGGGGTAATTCCTTCCATTGGCATCTGTAGCAAGACGAAAATGGGGAAAATAAAAATATCACTGTCTATGGTGATTCAGAATATCATATTATAATCTAAAATGCCCTTAAATGTGACATAAAACTCGTTGGGGAACCTCACTGCTGAAATCCCACAATCATCATCTCATTCTGGCATTGTGCCACCATAGATCTAGATTATAGGTGTGATGGTTTGACTCCTCAGACAATTTCTTTCTGTTAGTTTATTTAAACATAATATTAACAGAACATTCTGAGTTCAAAATGTTTAGTAATGAGCTAATTATAGCAACCCCAGGAATGGTTTTACCTTCTGATCACTGATACACATTCTCCACCTTTCACTCGATCTGAATATACTTTTTGCCTAGTAAAAAGTAATGGTGCTAGTAGGAGGCCCAAACATGTTTATGAAGAGCCAAACTGGTGGGAGTTTAGGGATAAGCAAACAAAATACATTTAAAAGTGAAAATGGTGGAAGATTATAAGAAATAAACAAGACTGACTAAATGATGAATAACAGAATGAGCCATTATTATCTGCTTATATTACATGAATCTGAACATCAAGCAGAAAGAAGATTGATTAGCATAGTACTGTATCACAAGGTACAGTAGATGGGATTAATGGAATTAAATTAAGAAAATATAAAATTTAAGATAACTACCAGGAAAATATTCCCTAAAAGTCAGATCTATTAGGCTGTATAATAATATCCTCAGGGAAACTGTGACAGCCCTGCTCCCTTAGGACCTTTAAACCTAGACTGGATAAAAATGTAAGAGTAACGAATGCAACTGAATGGGCTGACAGAGCTGTAGTCTTGGTCTTTCACATCCCACAGAATTTGTGATGGGCCAGCAAAACTAAATACAAAGGGGCAGGCATTACCCAAGTAGTCCTACAGTACTTCACACTTTTGTAAAACCATCTCAAACCTTTCTTCTCTGGCACAGCTTTTGCCATTCCAGTATTAAGTAATCCATGTTTTTTTCCCTTCACTACCTCTTAAACGTGAATAGCACAATCTTCCTCACATTAAACACTTTAGGTCCCCCAATTTCTGTTTCTTATTCCTCCTTGTGTTTGTCATCTCTTAGATAATTTAGTCACATTTTTAATGCATAATTTTAGATGTGGAGAAAAGAATAGTTAGCCCAACTCTCCAGGAAGATTATTTTGCAGATTTAGTTATCATAAGGCTTCCTAAAATGAATCTGTTTGTTTATCAATAAGGGATGGAAGAACACAGACAGGAAAGCCCATAGAAAGTATGGCTATACAATAAAAAAATTGCCAAGTTGCCATAAGCACAGTGAACTGCACATCCAGTCCACCGTATGTAACTGCCCTTGATCATTTCTTGTCCTCTTGAGATACTCAGAAAAAAAATCGGCAGAAGTCACAGTCTTCTGACTTCTTCTACCAAGATGGCATTTGTCTGGCATTTCTAGGTAGGCCTCTTCCACCTGGAGACCAATCACACCCAAAAGCTGCTTCATCAACATATGCCTAAGTTGTACTGTCCTACCACATGCAGAAAAAAGCCAACCAAGAAAAAAGAGCTTTCCAACCCAAAGATAAATTCATGGGGCGTAGCAGCCTTGGCAAATACAGAGTTGCTGTGGGAGAATAAAACATATGTGTATCTATTATTTAAGTATAAACCTACTAAATTACAGAACAAAAAGAACTCACTGCACTAAATAACACTATGTAGTTTAAGAAAATCCCTTGAAGGATTTTAGGTCTATTAAAATTTCAGGGGAGTATGAGGGAGATGTATTTCACTTTTTATATATGTACAGATATAATATTTTATGAAATTAAAAGGTGAACTAAACACCTGCTTAGCAAAATATACCTAATTATTTATTTATCCCAAATTATTAACCAAATTAATCTGTAGAATTAAGAAATGAAAAAAAAAAAATTACCAATCAAGATCTCCATTCATGCCCTCAATTTTCTATCTTTCTGCTGAAATCTTTGGCACTACAAACACCAAAACACAGACAGCAACTGTATTACTTCCAGTACTTAAACTGTGAATGACATTACGCCTCTTAAAGACATAACACAGAAACCGTGGGAGTGGGCCATAGCTCTTGGAAGGTAAGTAAGAGCAAATCTAGTTGAAATGTTGCTGCAAGTGTGGCTGTTTGTCCTTTGAGATCCTAGAGCTATATTCTTTTAATTATTTCCAATCTCCTAACTTTTTTAAATTAAATTTCATTTCACTTGCAAAAAGCAGATTTCAGACTACATCTATGCTGATTGTACTGGCATACTAAAATTTCAGATAACACCATATATTTTAATAGACATAAAAATTACAATTAACAGAGTTCCTAAGTAGGCATTATGGATTTTATTAAAAAAATAAACATTCCAATCAATTTGTTAAAGGTGATTCAAAAGTAGATACAACAACAAATTCATGTAAAAAGCATGATCAAGTTGTCAAAGAGTGATTATTTTGCAATTGTTACAAAGTTTCTGGGTCAGAACTTATGTGGAATACTTTTTCACTGAAATTTCCTGATCATGTTAGTTCAAAACATTTTCCAATGGCAATCCGATTTCATTGTATTATTATAGGCACCGAATCCCCTGTATGCAAATAATTTCTTCTGCAGGCCACGCACATAATGGACCCAGTGGAAAATATAACTTTCATCACTTAAACTTAGATAATCTGTGGTTTGGTATAGCTCAGCACCCAAAGGTATTACAGTTTTGGGAGGTAAGACTTAAAAAGAGGATGACCGTTTGTAACACTACCAAATCAAGTTACCCTGCATTGTTCAGCTTCACCTACAAGTGCAAATGAATTTAAATGTTTCTCAAAGTTAATAAATGCGTTATCCTTTTCTTCACAGCTGTAATAAGTATCTACTCAAAAATGAGGTATCTAGAAACTTGGAAGACAGGGTCAGAAAAAAAGTAGTACTCTTTAAGAGTATTCAGGCTGTTCAGTCTCTGGGAAAATTATTAAGAAATTATTGCTTGCGCTACAGGCTTGCACAGAATAAACCCTCTGAGTGGGACTGTGTGGTAACAGCTGGCAGCAACAGTATGGGAAGACAGTAAACGGGCAGTCCTTTCCTTCATTAAAAACACACATAGTAATAACAGATCTCCTACTTCTGTGATACTGGGAGCATAAACATGGCCCCATCCTCCTTACAAAGGCATGTGTCAGCTCTTCTTCACTGCATGACCCTATGGGAAAAAAAATGATATGAAGTGCAGTATTTCTGTATTCATCAGGACAACATTATCGTGATTTGTAAGACATGTAACTGGATTTTCTATTATATACCTGACTTTTTTTTGTCACCAAAACAGTCACTGAAATTCAAAAGAACAGTCCAAACAGTTTAGCTACCTCTATTTTTCCCACTGCCAGCAACCATACTCTCTCTAGATCCAGACTATAGTATAGGTACAGCCAAATGTATTAAATGACAGCAACATTTCCTTTTGATGTTCTCAGGTACTTTAACTCAAGAAACAGAAAAACTTACAAAGAGGTTATTTGGTATACAGATTTTAAAAGCTGAAAAATACAACTGACTATATACATGCATTCCCTATGTTTAAGGTTGATGTCCTCCTACTAAGTCCTTTTATTTGCCTGTGTTATTTGAAGCCTGCTGGATTTAGTCTATACCTCTGATTAGCATGTTCTGAAGACTGCTTCCTGTACAAAAGGAACACATACATATCCAAAATAGCTTTCAAGATAACAGCACAAAATTCAGAAATTCAAACTAACAATAGGCTAAACTGAAGTCCTTAGAGAAGCAAGACATAAGTTCACTCATGGTGTTCAGACTCTTAGCACCTTCATCCTGTACCTACTATCCCACATTTTAAAGATAAAATCTAAATTGGCTGCCGTGGACATTGGAAATGCCCTTATAGCAAAAGCACAGTACCTAACTCAGCCATTTGAGAGACTTTAATACCCTTAATAAAATTACCGTTACCATTGCTACCACAAAGACAGCCAGTAGATTAGCCCCAGGCATGTGCATTTAACCTTATTTTCAATGGGAACAGGTATTTAATACTTCTCTAAACTGTCATGTTTTTCAGAAAATGAGATTTTCCAGGGAGATAAGAATGATATTTTTTCAGCCATAGCAGACTTGTTACAAACAGACAATCAGCTATCATGAGGTATCACAGAAGCATTGTTACCTCACCGATACAATTTCTTAAGTGTGAAAATACAATCTATTTTCTGTATGAAAGCATTTGCTCTTTTCAACTAAGAAAGTGCTGAGCCATGATGTGCCCAGAAACTTTTATAGTGGACATAGGAAAATTCTTATTTCATTTCTCTTTAGACAATAAAACTCTCAGAACTCCCATATCTTGAGAAGAATTTGGGTTTGGAATGGAGAAGACATCTAGCCTTCCTGTACAGAAGAGAAGTAAATGCTAGTGTGAAACAATTTGTATAATTTGCTTTGAAATACTAGTGATACTTCCTCTATTTTTCAGACTGTAGAACATAAGGTAAATACAGTGACTGAGGAGGTTAGTATAATGGACCAATTCTGAGCTAACAAGCACTTTAATGTGGCACAAAGCTTGTGACTAAATTGAGGTAAAAATTACAGACAGGAATGACACAATTTATTAGGAAAGAAAACAAAGAAATTCTAATTCATGGAAATGATCATTTAGCATATCCAAACAACAGTTTGTACTGCAATGACTCAATGCAATCTTAGCCACTTGTACTTTCTACAAAACAGTATTTGCTATTCTGCTTTCAATGAAACAGAATGTACACTTTTGCCTAAAAAAAACCCAACAAACAAATAACCTTGGTGTGAACAATTCATTATTTTCAAGGAGGCCATTCTCCTTCCATTTTTTTCCATGAGTGATAAACAATACCTTTTTATGCTACCTAGACAAACAGGAAACAACAAGCTGCCATCTTTTCTAAGGATATCATCTATCCACAGGTACAATGAGGGTAAAAATTAAACGTTGTCAGCAGCCTTGTGGAGAAGGATTTGGGGTACTGGTGGATAAAAAGCTGGACATGAGCCAATAATGTGCGCTTGCAGCCCAGGTGGCCAAGTGCATCCTGAGCGGCATCAAGAGAAGTGAGGCCAAGACAGGGACGAACTTTTTAGCAGTGCCTGTTGCAACAAGACAAGGGGTCATGGTTTTAAATTAAAAGAGGGTAGATTTAGACTAGGTATAAGGAAGACTTTTTTTCAATGAGGGTGGTGAACCACTGGAACAGGTTGCCCAGAGAGGTGGTAGATGCCCCTCCCTGGAAACACTGAAGGTCAGGTTGGACAGCACTCTGAGCAACCTCATCTCATTGAAGATGCCCCTGCTAAGCACGGGGGGGGTTGCACTAGATGATCTTTAAAGGCCTCTTCCAAGCCAAACTATTCTATGATTTGCCCTCCTCCAAACTGCAAACTTAAATGTAGACAGGTTACAGCCGCAGTCTTATTCAAAAGGCCAAAAGGCAACAGCCACTATGAAGGACATCATAGGAATCTCTCACCATTCTTTAACTGGTTTTCAAGAAAAAATGCAAAATTGATAATCACTCTCTCTCTCTGTATATCTCTCTCTCTCCTATGTTCCTTGTACTCAAGATACCAGAATTTTAATCTTCCAGAAATTCTGAAGAGTAAGATCGTTAGGACAAAAATACCTATTAGTTCCAAATTTCTAAAAACTTTCCTTAATTTTATCTCCACTGAAAAATGTTGTTTGTCAATGTCTACTAATAATGCAAGAAGGATTTTTAAAGTTCCATCAATTAAGTTTAAAGTAAATTTTTTTCATTTATACCTTTCCACTTCGAAGTCTTGTATTATGTACCTCTTAGTTTGACACTAGACACAGAAATGGCTTTGGCCACCACAGCTAAGAGCACACCATAGTAAGGTGCACAACTAGGAGTTCTGCAGCAACAAAAAAACCCCAAGAGTGCTGTGTTAACAACAAAGGGAAAAGTTAAGACTACAGAATTAAAAATTCTAGGCCTCAGCAAATATATATAGTGCTTTTCATCTAAACCTTTTTCTCCATGGTTCTTCACATTTCTTCATTTGCTAGCTCACATCTTTATTGTGCTAAAACAGTGTATCTTCTTGGGTCATGGATGGGGCACAGTAAAATGTCTATTTTAACACATTAAAATGGTCAAGAGCAACACAGTAAATTCTTATTTGTTGAGCTGGTAAGAAAGCCTGTCTGGTTTCACAAGCACAGTATTGCCATCTCGACAGAGGCTTTTAGCTCATAAGCTGCCTTCAGGATACTGTTTTTGATAAGAACTGATTTGCATATCACCAAGTCTATACTTAAGAGTCTGATAGTAGCCAATTTTGATCAGGGTGTCAATGGGCAAGAATCAGCATAACAGAAAAGAGGAGCTACAAAAGATAAAGTGAATCAGAAGCCATTTTCAGGAGCTCCTTTTTGCAAGGTCAATGAAGCTACCTTTTCATTAGGAAGTTGTTTGAGCAAAATTGTTCACAAAATAAAAAAAAAAACTGCCCCACTTTTTTCTCTGGTAGGGCTGACTGAGGCATTTGTGGCAAAGCAGATTTCTGTTAAAAACCACCCCTGTTTCATGAAAACAGTGTCTTCAACATGGATCAGCTTGGGTGGCTGCCTGCAGGTGTGCCAGAAGTTCAAGTGGTTGCAGCTCCATTTCAACACTCCCATACAAACAGGGACCACACAACTCCAAAATCAGTTTCACCAATGTTACTCAGTTGTGAAGCCCCATAACACTGAAACAATATTTTCAGTCAATATTCCAGGGGTTTCTGAGAGCATTTTTATTGATAGCGTCATGCTTTCAGTGTTATGTAAAATGAAGTAGATAACTTCTGGTTTGCAGAAAATCAGGGAACTGGGTTTTAATATTTGCAAGAAAACTGTCCTCCAAGCTAAGACGATTTTTCATACAATCCAGACGCAGACTACATTTCAGTTTGTAGAAAAAAATCATACTCTTTACCAAACCATATGGTTACCATATGGTCACGGCAAAATCTATGGATTAAGTTGTAACTGTGCTTTAAGTATAAAATTCCAGTTTGTTCTACAGTTAATAATTATAATCATGGTGTATTCGGGTATCAGGGCTGTGCCCATGTGCACACAGTGCACTTAGTCATTAATTCCCTGGCTGGCCAAAGAACTCCCCGGCTAGTCTCTGCACAGATGAGATAATGGACTAATTGACACACTTGAGGAGAGGCTGCCTTCCACCTTCACAACAAAGTGCTTCACCAATTATTTCAGGGGCTCTCCAGGTGGGGAACTTCAGATGCTCACAGAGATGCCTGAAGGCAGCATTTTCTGGGCCAAGAGAAATAGACAGACACTACTCTTATGCTTCAAATTGCTGATTAACAGCCTAGGTGGACTCAGGATTAACATCCTGCCAGACCAGGTATAAGAATTAACCGGAACAATAGTTTGGGGGGTTCTGCCAATTCAAGCTGAAGATGCCATGCAAGGATGCTTGTAATGGAGACTTGCATTGCCATCCTGGTTAAGAGATTTGACTTCTCGTGTAAGCATTACCTTATGCAAAGATTCTAATAAGCTGATGTAAGTTTCTTGTGGTATGTTGTGTTGGGTTTTATTTTTAAATGAACACACTCTATGTGTCTGTGCCACACCATTTCTCAAAATGTCAAAGGTGTAGAAAAGTGAGGCTGGGTAAGGAGAGAGATTAAGATTCAGTCTTTTATTAACAATTTACATTGGGACACTAATATGACAGCCAAGACTCTTACACACTGAAAAACTTGGAGGATGTCTCCTCTGCAACACTTTTCCCAGCTCGTAATGAGAAAAGGGGAAAGTATATTTTTCTGTTTTCCTGTTCACATATTTTATTTCCTTAGATTTTGACAGCAGAGATTTAATTCATGAATGCAAAATATTCTGTCTTTATGGCACTAATTTTGTTATTGCAACAAACATATTTCCAGGAAAACAATATCACAGGTGGTGAAATTGATAAATTGTGCCAAAGGCTAAGGCCTTGTCTCTACTAATAAAAATAAAAATACTAATCTACACTGAGTTTTCACTCCTTCTACAACCAGAAAATCTGCACCAGTGAGGAAACATAGTTATGAGGTTTGCTAGCACAGATGCAGTATATAGAAAATTCAACACATTTACTTTGTTTTCCAGCTTAGTTTGCTGCCAGTGTCTGTACTACGATCTCACAAACCTAGAACCTAAATTTAAAAAGTACTAAGCCACCTTTACTTCAACAAGTCTTAGGTGAGTCTGACAGCATGTATAACCTCACTGCCAAAGAAGAAAATGGGCAGTATAAGTACGCTCACAAAGACCTTGATCACCATTGTCTTACAATGCTCAACCATGAGCTTAATGTGAATTGAAGTTCATTTACTTCTGTTTAAGCACAGATTAGGATTTCTGACACACAAATGCCACTGAAAATCTGGCTAATTAATACAAACAACTACCTTCCCCACCATAAAAGTATCCTGTATTTTAATAGTTCAATTCTGATGTGTAGAAATGAATATGATAGCATAAGTTTTCTGAAATCCAAAAAGAAAAGCCACAGTTACTTTCTTCAGGTTGTGCAATGATCTTTTTTTCACTGGTTACATATGCCATAAAAATAATTACAGTATCACCACATTGAAACTGAAGTTTTCTTCAGATACTTCAATTGTTCACAGAAGTAAAGACAAAACCCACCTTGTTTCATAACAGTTATCCTGAAACATACAAATATTTTCTACCCCAATGATAGACGGATAGAGAGCACAGCTGGGAGTCTCAGTACTTACATAAGAAAGTGAAGTTGTACCCCACAAGCTCATTTATGCTGACTACCTCTAGCAATGAGGGAGTTGCCTCTGAGCTACTACTCCACATTCCAGTCTGATAGATGGTTTTGGCCTCGCCTCCCACAGAACTAAAAGGCAAAGCTGTAAGTCATTTGCCTACAAAAGAGCTACTGTGCTCCTCCTCATGAAAAAAGAAGAAACTGTGACAGAGGCTGCCTAGAGAGTGCCCTGTTGCTATAATATGTTTCTTTTCATCCAGTCAAGACGGAAAATTGCAATTCTACTCATAAAAACTCATATCTCCAAAAGCTTCCTGTTGCAGAGTAAGAGGAAAACAAATAGAAATGACCAATGCCTTTTCTGAGCCCGGCTCTCAAGATATGCTCTGTGTCTTCAGAGCACCTGAAAGCATAATACAAATCACAGGAACAAGTGTGTGCAGGACAAGGCAAAAATCCAAACCCTGCCACAAAGTGCAAAATCTGCAACATAAGACAAAAATGCAGTGTCTTCATACAGCATTTGATACACTACTACAATGGGCACTTAAATTAGTGAGTACCCATAGGTGCTACTACAACAGAAAAGCTTAGGAACAAAAAAACACAAAGAGTTTCCCGCATTGCTGAAATCCTGAAGATGGTTTTCACTTCAGTTCTAATTGTATATGTGGTTAATGTATACTTAATTAATTTCATAATGGTCACTCCAGTATTACAGTAGGGTTCAGGATGATATTTTTTCCTGTAATACATCATGTGACTTCCTGGAACTGTCAAATAATCTTTCAGCATCAGATTATGAGAGACTGGAAATGAGACTGAGCTTCGGGAGTTGATGCTCTGATTTGGCTAATGCACTGTTTTATCTAACTGGAGTATCTAGCTCCGTGGCTCAGAATAGTGCTATCACTGGGTTTTCTTCCAATTCATACTGTCAAGAACCTAAGATTTTGGCCAAGGGAGAGGGAATTTCATAGCTTAATTTTCCTTTTTTTTTTTTTATATTTACCAGAGAGAGTAGTTTACCTATTAAGATACCTATGCAGTGAGCATCATACATTGAACTCTATCCTCTACCTACAGCCTAATTTTGCTTTTGAAAACTTAATAGCTGGTTTAATTCAGGTCTTTGTTTCACCTCCTTATAACCAGAAACAGGTCTTGGAAGAATTCAGTGAAAGTCTCATGAGCTTTATCAAATATTTCTTAATCTATAATTCTAGCCTGTAATATATTCAGATGAATATATTCACCCAAGCGTTTTCTACTTCCACCCAACGTTTTAGCTTTTTGCACAAGAACAAGATTAGTGACAGTTGTATTAATTACATGACAGAAATGCACATCAAGTAAAATGATTGAAATAATTCTTTCAAATATTTGATTTAAATGATTGTACTATGTTAAAGCTGTGGGAGAGAGAGTAAGAGTTCCTTACTAGTAAGAGTTTTGTTACTGCTTCAGTGTACTAAACATGCTAGAATGATCAGCAGAAAAAAACATCCTTTCTCCTTTTGCTATTGCCATTTTCTTTCCATTTTGGAGATAATTTCTGAATCATAATGTAACTCAGGCTTTTAATGTTTAGAAAGCTATCAGTACATATTTCAAATACAGAAAATAATTTGTTGGTGTTTTCATTAAAATAAACTGCAAGCCTGCAAATCTTACATTAAAATATATATGCCATAAAAACAATTACAGTAACACCAAATTAAAATTGACGTTTTCTTTTGACAGTTTACTTCTTACTAGTAATTAAAAAATAATAATCAAATAAAAAGCACAGCAGAACATTTCAATTACTGATAGTAATCATAGTATAATCTTGTCCTACCAAGTGTGTCTCCAGGTATAGTTTAAGGCTGTCTGTCTCTGCTTTAGGAGGAGTCCAGTTCTCTGTTGTTTCCATGGCTTCATTTAACCAGTGAATGAATTCATCCAGCTTGCTTACAAAACCCTTACCAGATAAGAAAAAAGAAAGAACAAGAAAAACATATTTGTTAGCAAAATAGCAATCTGAAAAATCTATGTTCAATGGGTTTTTTTTAAGCCAGAAGAGTATTGTAAAGTGGAATTCTGCCTTTTACAACCATGCAAAGAAAAAAAAAAAAATTACCAAGTGGCCTTCTAGTAATGAAGGAGAATGGTGTTTCTGGGGACAATCTAAGGTGACACTTTGGAACAGGACAATGTGAGATCCATATGACACTGATGAAATGCAGAAAATATCAAAGTTTCTGAAGATATGAGTGGGATACACAAAAAGCTGCACATGGATTACAATGAAAATTGAGCTGAAGACCTTGCACTGGGCAGGTTCAATGTAGCCTGAGCACTGTTGGTTGAAAAAAGTGCTGAAGAAAGCTGTATTAACAAGGTAGTACATCAGTAGACAGAGGAAAGAATCTATTTGTCAGAACTGAGTCTTGAGGCTCCTGTTTTGGCTCATAGGATGAGACTCAGAAGAAATCAAACAGTAGGTGAGGCAGAATATATAGCATTTAATATAAATATTGCTGAATGCATATGAGCCACACAGATGGTACTCCTAAGAAGACAGCAGCTCTTGCTTCTCAGGAGCTCCATTTATTTCAAGATTAGTATCAATTACTTTGTCTGATTAAAAACAGTGCCCCTGAATTTACATGATTGGATGTTACTATAGGCACATACTGAGTACAGATAATTTTATCAAAGTCTTAACCACCACAAAGCAAGAACGCAAATGGAATAAGCTGACCGTGATGTTTATAGGCAACCTGAAAATTAACTCTAAAGGGTAATGTCCATCTATTACAATCATCATAAGACTAGATTGTTAGGTCTAATACTGGTTATATTATTAGTTATTAACTATTAATTTTGCAGCATGGTGACAATTTTAATCTCCAGTTCAACAACAACTCAGTATACACACTCAGTATCTCACTCTCATCATTTAATTTATGGAATGATTTCTGGTAATTATTAGTCCACTCAGGTAGGGAAAAGCAAGCTAAGCATAAAACTTTTAAAGATTCCTGAGTCACTCAGGAGCTCAAATGCTTTTCTCCAAAGTGACCCATGAAACTGGAATTCTAAAGAAGACGAAACAGAAGTTTGAGCAGTTGGCACACAGCTGTGTTATGCAAAGTGCAACAGTAATAACCCAGACCAAACAGAGCTACACTTCCTTCAAAATTCATGGTAGCAGGGTCATTCTGTCCCAGTGCTGTGCCAAGAAGTAGGGTACAATAATCAACTCCTGGCTTCCAGCTGAACTGGCAGTGCTTCTGAACCAAAGCTGGCCTCTGGCAGGATGTTCCGGCGCATACTGCAGGAATAACAGCACTCACTGAGGCACTCTGAAGATTTTTTTTTTTTTTTATTTAATGTGAGTCTCTACAGGTCCTCAAGATGAGAAGGAGACTATTGCCATCTTCCTTCATGGAATCCATTATATCTCAAAGCACTGTAAGGACAAAAACTGTTATTCTGCAGTTTCGTTGTAGGCTGTTTATCAGGACATTCCAGGAAGCAGGAAGGAAAACAGCAAAAACACCCAGTGGATATGGTGACTGAGACAAAATGCCTGCACCCTGGGGCAAGTAATGAAGGCAGGTGCACGTCCTCTGCCACAGCAGGCCATGCCACAGGAGCGATGTTCCCCACTTCAGGCCATGGGACAGAGTGGGAGCAGGATGTTTCCCTGGCTCTACTGCTTGCTTTCTCCCAGCTTGCAGTGGAGCATAAGAGATACCAGACTGGCAGAGACAGGGGAGGCGTGAGCTGGAGGGAAGAGGAGCAGGAGGAGTAAAGTCCTTCTAGTCCCTCCAGTAAATCTCTGCCTGCATTTTAGCAATGTGCTATCCTTGAGAGACAAGGTGATATGATAAGCACAAAAAAAACCCCCAACAAACCACGAAGACAGGCTCTCTCTTGTATATGCGTCATGTATTTTATGGAGACAGACACGTATAACATCCGCCCGCAGTGCTCAACACCTGCATGCCTTCAAAAGGGTGCTCAGAAACATTGCAGTCTTGCACCAATATAAAAACCAACTACCAGCAGCTGAGTTACTCCTGCCCTCTCCCAAAGCCTGCTCGCGCTTCAGCATCTGCAGCTTCACGGCGACGCTTAGAAGCTGCCAAGCAGCAGGGTGCTGCGGCCCGGCGCGGG
>NW_008596057.1:0-549 GCF_000691845.1 Merops nubicus
TGAGCTCATTCGTGGCTTTGTTTATTCGTGGGAGGGGGGAGACAGCTGGGTGCCAGCGCTCCTCTTCTTAGTCTCCCTTCCCCAGGAGCTTTAAAAGTTAAACTGCGTGTGATTTAAGATCCCATCACTACTAAGACTTAATAACTTCAGGTGTAAAAGGAGCTGGATCTGGAACACCCACCTGCCTCAGGAGCTGGGAGCTGTCAGCGTGCAGTGGAACCGCTCAGGCCTGGGTGAAGGTGGAAGGAAAAGGAACTTGCCTCTTGCTTTAACACCCATTCTCATCTCTTGCAGTGCCCAGAGACTGAAGTTCAGGCTGAATCTCTACGAGCTGAAGGAAGGCAGGCAGATCAAACCTCAGACTTTCATGAGCATGGTTTCCAATCTGCTCTACGAGAGACGGTAACTGTCAGGTGATGGAGGGGGTGAAGGCTGTGATGGGTGGAGTTGATCTGGTTCTGGAGTGGTGAGAGGCTGAGGAGGGCCCCTGTGACAACCATGTGTGGTATGGCAAGAGGAGACTTCAGTCTAGGGACAACGTTACCTTCA
>NW_008596058.1:0-22406 GCF_000691845.1 Merops nubicus
CGCAATCCCAGCCACCATCCCCCCCCAGACCAGTACAGAGAGGAAGGCTGGGGCAGTCAGTTGGTCATTCCACATAGGACTCTCCATCACCTGTGTAGCTTCATGAGCCCAAAACTGACTCCAGGTGATTCTTTTTGTGCCAAGTAGCTTCCCTTTTACTGTGACTCTACTGCCTGGTTTAGGGTTGTGGTTTTTTTTTTTTGTGTTTTTTTTTTTTTTTTTTTTTTTTTTTTTTTTTTTTTTTGTTGGTTGTGTTGGTTTTTTTTTTTTTTTTTTATTATAGCTACCATAAATTATGGTTTGGCTCTGTTTTGTTTTGGTTTTTTTTTGTAACACATGCAATTTTGCTTAAACTGCTGAAAATTCTTGAGCAAGGTCTGAAAACACCTTTTTTTTTCCTTTTGCCTTCATAACAAATGATGAATGTAAAGCCAAGACTAGCTAAATCCTTGATTTTATTTCCAAGCAATACATGTTAGTCTCTTAGACTTCAATCTTAATAGGATTAAGATTTAGAAAAATCTGCTATTACAGTATGTCTAGCTCAGGCACAGAGTTGCTGGTTAAATGTTACCTTCCTGTCTGCATTGACTCTGTGCTTCTCTCTCTAGACTGGCAAGGGCTTGACTTTCAAAAAAACAGGTAGAACAAAGGATACATTATTAAAAAATAATGTTTTGAGAAAATGTGTTTCCTCAGTCATCTTTTTTGATAAATTATGGGTCTGTTTTGTGAATTTATTAAATGCATAATAAACAAGCAATCACACACACAATAAAAATAAAGCCTGTTGTGTCAGTAGACAATGTAGTCCCTTTTAAAATTAATTTATCGGTACATTAATAATTTTTTCTTTGTGTATTTAATGATGTTCTTTTCAGGACTCTGAAATATAAAACAATATTCTGAAGAAATCTACTCTTTTAATGTTTTATTAATTTCTGTTACTGTATATACTTTTTTTTTTTTTTCATGCGTTTAGGCAAAGATTAGAACAGCTTCCTGCAAAATGAGCTTAATGGCCATGTTCTAAAGATTTACCTCACATGATCTGTATCAGTTACAGAAATTCTATCAAAACCCCACTGATTATTAGGCCAGAAATTGATTTCACATGTGAAGTTGAAATAAATTCTATTGTTTGCATTGCAGATTTTCAAGCATGACTGATTATTTAAGGAATATTACTAAAGTATAAATCTAAGTTCAGATAAAATCTGCACTTAATTTTATATGTTTTCCATTGAAGTATTAGACAGATCTTGGATTTTCTATTTTTTCTTTAGTCTTTCAACATAATAATTATATCTGAGTTATTTCGGTTCTTAAGTATGCAATGTGTTTGATGTTTTCATGATAACTGTTGTTAACTGCCATAGGGGAAAACCATTAAAGGATGCTATTCAATTTTCTTAAAATTGCAAGTGCTATAGTATACATTTCTGGCTACACTGTAGTGTATATATATACTATATATATACTTTTATATATATATATATAAAAGTGGGTATATTTAAAGTAATTAGCCTGTGTACTGGTTGCACAGGCAAACAGTGACATAAAGAAAAGAAAATTCTGCAGTGTTTCAGGTGGGTCTGACTCCTCATTTTCACTTCCATCTTGACTATTTTGCTTACAGTATGCCAGCTAAGTAATTTAAAACTAGCTTAGATGTATTGCTCTACCATAGCTGGTAACTAAGTGTGGCCTGGTTATTCTGTAGGATCCTTTTTGTAAGAGAAGTGTAGGATCAGAAGTTCACTGACAATTACATTTATATACTGAAAAAAGAATGTAGAACATCTGAAATTCCACAAAGAAATACTTTCATTAATCTCAAATCTTACATGAAATGAAGCAAGTATATGAGTTCTTGTAGCAGTCCAGGCACAGCAGGGATCATGTCTACACTGAAGAACAGTAAGCCCCCTTTGCTACTCATCACGTCTTCCTTCATAGATAAAACTTTTAATGGAAAATGAGTTTGCACTTGTATGATTGAGTCCATAGGTGCAATATCTCAGAATCACCCTTTATGTACTGGAACACTGTGATGAGGTCCCCTTGAACCTTCTCTTCTCCAAGGGAAAAAGATTTAAGTCCTTTAGCCTTTCCTCATAAGGCAGGTTCTCTAGCCCTTTGATCATCAGGTCTGATACCATATCTGTTTACCTAGCTGTGATAGGTCAGATTAGGATCTGATCTGTCCCTTGAAGTGTAGAAGGGTATCAAATATGTTTATCAAAGTGTTTTCCGCTGTCTCCCTCTGACGTCTTTGTATTATATGTGAATACCGTATGTGCGTGTGTGTTTGAGGTATTCTCCAACTTCTTCTCAAGCCCATCTTAGCAGCCTTTTCTCTGCTACCAAGCTATGATACCATCATAGAAAGTTTTTACATTTCAGTTCCAGGCAGGAGTGTAAATGGTAAACCTGTTAACATCCACCATTTAATCCCGTGGACACAGCGGTGCCCAGGTGACAGGACCACAGGCAATGGACACAAACTGAAAGACAGAAGGTTCTACCTGAACATTAGAAAACACTTTTTTACTGTGGTGGTGACCAATAACTGGCACAGGTTGCCTCTAGAGTTTGTGGAGTCTCCATCCCTGGACACATTCAAAAGCCACCTGGACAGTCCTGAGTAACAGGCTTCAGCTGTCCCTGCCTGAACAGGGGGTTGGGTCAGATAACCTCCAGAGGTCCCTTCCAGCCTCAACCCTTCTGCAATCCTGAAAGAAACGTGACATCCTAATGTAACATGAGTGACGACTTAGCTGCCAAAAACTTCAGTGTGTTGTGATTATTTTTATTTTTTTCTTTTATGATTCATTTTTACACCTTTTCAGTCACCGTGGATAGAGGCAATGCTCAGCTGGATGGGCACTGCTTCTCAGGCCTGGGGAGGACTTGTCACTGTGAAATGCTTATGGAAGTATCATGTGGACAAAGAGTCATTCTCTCTTTCAGCCAAATAAATAAGTTTTCTCTGCTAATGATTACTGAAATAATATATGAAATAATAGTAAGTGGCATGAGAATAAATTATTCTTTTGGAGCAAGTATTCACTGGTGGTAGCATGATAAGTAAAAATGTGCACTAAATGCTATACCTAATGTTCAAGCTTAATTGCTTTTCAGTCTCACCTAGGGTTTCAAATCCTGTAGTTACATGGATAATTACTGTCTCCAGTATATAGATAAATTGAAATGGGGATGTAGTAAACATTGCAGCACTGAAAATATAGCACAGAAGCATGATTTCAGATCTCCAGTTATGCACCTTTTTCATCCATTTGCCAGTCTGGGCAAGATCAGGTCATTTTATTACACAGGTTAAGAATCTGAGTATCTGTCACCTTATTTTACCCCAAATGAAAGTATGATTTTTAAACTTTTTCCACATCATTCCATAAATCAAATTTATCACCTTGGTAGTATGGGAGAAAGATTTTAGATTTTATTACTATTATTATTTACATTATTATATTATTATTTACATTATTTATTATTATTTACATTATTATTACTTACATTATCATTATTACATTGTTATACAAATCTTTAGACACTTTTCAATTTTTAAAACAAATATAGCTGAAAGTGCTACACATTAAATTACAGGTCACTAATCATAAGCAATGTCTTACACATGCAGGTAAATCTGTTTCTAAGTGTGAATGAGTCCTGCATCCAGAATCCAAATCTGAGGTCAAATACCACCTTTCCATCATCTTAAGTTTACTTGAGGTATGTAGATGAGATAATGCAGAAGTAATATTAGATGCTTGCTGAATTACTCTTTATTTTGATGGGGTTATGAACAGAAACAAATCAAAGAAGTAGAATCTAACAAATTCTGCCAAAGTTAATGTTTTTTATGAACAGAAGTGGTATGTCATAGGAAACATTGACAAAGAATATGAGCAGAAGGTATACTTACTCTATATGGGACAGTTATCTAAATACAATCAGTGAAAGCTGTACAAATAACTGATCTGCTGATTCTTATTGTTCTCTCAACACTGGAGAAAATGTGAAGAAACCTAGACAGTATAAAGAATTCAAGATTCTTCATAAATTAAAATGTCAAACAACTATATGTCAAATTAAATGTCTTTTACTCAAATCCAAATATTTTATATAGAGTTCGTATACTCTTTTTAAAGCATATGAAAACCTTTTTGTTTTCTTTAAAAAAAAAAAAAAAAAAAAGATCTTGTTTAGGAAGGGCTTTTTATTACTTTCTGAGTTGATGTTATTTTCCCAGGTGAGAACATGCTCAGAGTAACTGAAAGTGGTGACAAATTTTCTTACTGCTGTATATGCATGACTCTTTTTTAAGAATAATAATACCAGATTTACCTATTAAAAATACAGAATGAAAATGCAATTTGTTAGTATATTTACATGGAGTGATATTTTAGAGTAAAGGGAAGCCAATAAAAGTGTCACAGTACTTCAGCCTTAGGAGTCAGGCACTGTCCACTGTTTTGCTGCAGAATTTGGGTTTAACCCAGTGCTGTAGTACAGCACTGGAAGATACAGTTTGTACCACATATCTGTGTTACATCTTGGAATAACTGCAGTGCTACCCTTAGCTTTGGACTGATCAAATTAGTTGGCAGGTTAGCTCCAATTTAATTTCCTTAGTTACTGTTTTAAGATGTCCAGATGGCTACAGAACATATCCTGAACACTGTCCATATTTGGACTTGTCAAGGAACTGCACGGAGACCACTGTCCACATCTAAGACTCTGCAGCCAGAGTGATAAAAAGATACATACATAGAAGAATTCACTAAACATGCTATTTAAATGCAATCTTTTCCCAACAGCTCAGTATAATACTTCTGTACCAGTATATTCTGGCATGTCTACTGAGATTTTGGCAGTCCTGAGCAGGTGTCTGAGCTGTTGGGTCGTAGGCCAGAAGTGGTGTGGAGAAGGTAATCCCTATTAGGTCACACAGTGCTGCATTAGTGCAGGATTTACAACTCCAGAACTTGGTTATTACATGTTAAATGCTTCAGGCACAAAGGAGACAGCTTGGGTGTACTTTGTGTAAGCAGAACAGTTATCACTTCACTACCTGCTTTAGGTGATTGGTGTGCTACTGCTTTAACTAGATTTGATTTTATTAAATCTCATTGTAACCAAAATAAATTTAGAGACAATTACTTGTGTTTCTTTCTCCTTGTTAGCAGTGTTAGATCTGCTTCTCCAATTTCTGTTCCCTGTGCTTATAACCACAGTGCTGTCTGAAAACTGTAGTAGTAATTTTTCCTTGGAGATGATCAGCCCCTTGCAGTTCTGTCTCTGGAAATATTTCTGGTGACTATAGTACCTGACTATGCACTTTGCTGGCATTAAACAATGCACCAGAACCTCGTGCTTAGGGATGTAGCCATCCTTGTAGACAGTCTCCATTGTCAGCCTCTGGGGACTGAGACATTTAAGTGCTTCCCTTTTCCCAAACTGAGAACTTTGTTTCACTGGAATTTGAATGAGGGCTGATAAGCATTTCTTTTAGAATTACTTTTCTGTAGCTGGTCACTGGTTCATTAAAGCCTACACACTTTTCACCATGAAACATGATAAGCATGAGAGTCAAACCAGTATTTTTTTTTTTTTTAATGCTGAAAAAATTGCTTGTCAGTACATCCAGAGTTTTTCAAACACTATTTTCCTTTACAGTTCTTGAAGTGAAAATGATTTTCAGTTTCAAAAACTTCAAATACCAGTCATTCCTAGAGAAGTCCAGTATGCCAGAGCGCTTCTGAGTGTAGGAAGACCGAGTAAAAACTGAATGTGGAGCAATCATATGATTCACTGTGCATATCAGGAGTTTAAAAACTCGTGTAGTCAGGCAAGCAAACAAGGAATGGAATCTCATAAGAGTCCTCTCAACATATGTTTTTAATTTCAAACTGTTTATGTAACTCCATAGGTAGTCATTTCTGTTTGGCTAATCAAACATACACTCCTGTGAAATAGCATCATTAGTGCTAACTTCCTATTTTCAACAGCCAGTTCTGCTTCTTCCTAGTGTCAGTCCTTAACCCAGATATAAAGTAATGAGAGATTTTTATTTTTACAGTCTTTTTGGACATTCTTAAGGTATACCAGTAGCTTATTATGGTTAACATTGTCATTAAGTGTTTAAGAAGTAGTAAAAATTCTTAATATTGTATGCATTTGCATAATGCTGTGGGATATGTCCTGACCTCTGTTGGTTGCTGACATACATTTGAACATGGGAGGATTAATAATGCAACTCCTTCTGCTCCATTGACATGTCTGCTGTGAATCTCAGAAGAGGCTGCTTTTTCTGTAATAAGCAGGATTATTCATAACCCAGTTATATTGAACAGCCATATATTCTTAGCCTAAACTGCAGCTTATTAACCACCCATCCAGTCTAGGAAGTTTAACTAAAATATTAATATAGTATGCTATCTGTTCAGAACAATTCATGTCACCACAATTGAACACATTCAATTGCTGCATAAAAAAAATCCTTATTTTTAATAGAGTACTGCACACCACGTCAAGCTGACTGTTGTCATGCAGGATGTTGTCATCTTGTCAATGATCTTTTTTTTTTCCTAATTAATAGGCTCAAAATTTCAAAGCATGATATTTTAGAGACTGGCTTTCTTTTATGCCTTTATGTCCTGTAGTGTGAAATCTGACATTTCAGAGGAACCTGAGTCTCCTGAAGTCACTACCACCTATTCCTCATTGAAAACAACACAGGTACTGTTGCTATGTGATATTATAAATAGGGATAATTCTTGTAGGCACTAAAACATAAGGGTGAACTAAAAAGGGGAAGTGTCAGTATAAATATTCTAGTACATCATATGATTTTATTTTGACTCACTGCTCATTTATTTTGAAGAATGAAGTATTCTTCAGAATTGATTTCTCCTCTCAATTATTACACCATCTGTGATCTGCATAGCAGTATGCTGCAGCCTTCCTGAGACTTTTAGCTCTACTCAGAGATGTGACATTAGGCCTCGAGCACTCATGATCATAAAAAATTCTCTGGCATTTCTTACAAGAGAGGAAAGGGCTAACCTGCTGCAGAGACTCACTCTGCTAGCCACAGCCTAGTCTGGGTAATTAATTTCATTTTTCTTGTCTTAAAAAAAAAAAAAAAAAAAAGAATGGCCAGTTTCTCTGCCCTGATAATGCCATAAAATGAGTGGCTCTCTTAATAACGAACAGCATGTTCTCCCCAGACATAACTAATTTGGTGATTAGGGAGGAAAATGCCTGTTCTGATAAGCTATTCAGAAAAATCTCATATGCTGTAGTGACAGTGCAATTTAAGTTACAAAACACGTGTTTACTTTAATTGATACAAACCATCTGAGGGAAACTGTTTTGGCACATCCCTGTAACTCTGGTGTGGGAATTGACAGTTACTTGGAAAGTGAATTTACACATTGATGTAGGGTTTGATGTATTGGAGGTAGGGGTAGAGAGGAGACATTATTCAGTTAATTGTATTGAAACATACTGAAAATATTTTTGAGAGTTTATACAAAGATGAACTCTAAATTGTTAAAAGAATGCATGTTTTATTTTTTTTATCAGATCATTTAGTTATGAACATAGTCCAAAGTATACTTCAGCCTCCACCTTATGCATCTAGGTCCTGTACTTGTGACAAAGTATGGATTTCCCAGTCTTGGAAAATAAGGAGATTTGAGACAGTCAACATGACTTTACCAAGGGCAAATAATTCCTGACAAATTTGATGGCCTTCTCTGACATGGTTACAACACGAGTGGATAAGGGAAGGACAACTGATGTCAACTACCTGAACCTGTGCAGAGCATTCAACACTGTTGCACGTGACTTCCTGGTCTCTAAATCGGAGAGACATGGATTTGATGGGATGCACCACTCAATGGATAAGGAAATGTCTGGATGCTTGCACTCAAAGAGTTATAGTCGGTGGCTTGATGTCCAGGTGGAGACCAGTGATGAGTGTCATTCCTCAGGGGTCGGTATTTGGACCAGTATAACTGAACATCTTTTGTCAGGGACATGGACAGTGGGATCGAGTGCACCCTCTGCAGGTTTGCTGCTGACACCAAACTGTGTGGTGGGATGGACACACTGAAGGGAATGGATGCCATCCAGAGGAACCTGGACAGGCTTGAGAGGTCTGTGCAGACCTCATGAAGCTTAGCAAAGCCAAGTGCAAGGTCCTGCATCTCAGATCAGGGCAATCCCAAGCATAAATACAGGCTGGGCAATGAGTGAAGAAGTTGGAGGTCTTTCTGGATGAAAAGCTGGGCATGAGCTGGCAACGTGTGCTCACAGCCCAAGAAGCCAGCTGCAGCCTGGGCTGCATCAAGAAAAGTGTGGCCAGCAGGTTCAGGGAGGTGATTCTCCCCCTCTACTCTGCTCTGGTGAGACCTCACCTAGAGTACTGCATTGAGCTCTGAGGCTCCCATCCTGAGACAGACATGGACCTGCTTGAGCAAGTCCAGAGGAGAGCCGTGAAGATGATCAGGGAGCTGGAGCACTTCCCTTATAAGGACAAGCTGAAAGAGTTAGTGTTGTTTAGCCTACAGAAAAGAAGGCTCCAGGTACACCTTAACAGCGGATTTCCCATATTTGAAAGGGGATTTGAAAGCTGGGGAGGTATTTTTACAAAGTCTTGTAGTGATAGGACAAGGAGTAAAAGTTTTAAACTGAACGAGGGTAGATTTACACTAGATGTCAGGAAGAAATTCTTTACAGTGAGCATGGTGAGATACTGGAACAGGTTGCCTAGAGAGGCTGTAGATGCCCCATCCCTGGAATTGTTCAAGGTCAGGTTGGATGGGGCTATGAGCAACCTGATCTAGTGGAAGGTGTCCCCATGACAGGGAGATTAGATCTAGATAATCCTTAAGGTCCCTTCCAGTCAAAATAATTCTGTGATTTTGGTCTTAGGCTGAAGGCATTAGGATTTTAATTATCTGTTAGAAACAAAAGTGTCATCCTTGGATAAGCAAGCTGACTCTTGCAAATATTTTGTTTTCCATGGTACCTAAATTTGACTTCAGGAACAAGTCAGTGAAAGCATCAGTATAATTTAGACTGCATTAAAATAATTAAGAAGTTTGTTCCCAAAGAGAAACTGTGTTATTTACTTCTGCATTTGTGAGCACTTTTGTAGAATTGATTGGTTTGTGCAGCCTTATGGGTGTGCCAGTTCTTAGAGAGAGGGAGTTCCTTTCTGGCAAGTTTTCTCTGTCATGCTTTTCTCTGTTGTTGATGTACTTAAAAATCATTTTATTGTTTAGAGGGACTGTAGCTCTAGAAACTTGCTATGAGTTTCCTTAGTGGAGGTGTTGCTCAAAGGTTGATTTTTTTTTTCCCCTACTTTCATTGCAAAGAGGCCTAAAAAGTATGAGAAGAGGGAAATAGGTAGTAAATGCTATAGCTAGCTCATCAATTTACCTCATCACTATGCAATTCCAGAGGGATATAATGAATCCCCAGTTGCTATTGTAGAAGCTGCAACATCTTTGGTTTGCAGACGTGTGGTCCCTTTTCTGTTTGTTTAAAAAGTAGTCATTTCAAAAGTACTAACCTCTTTCTGTCATTAATCTTGCCCCGTGCAGACTGACTCCTCTAGGGGAATATACTGCCAGTAGACAAGTGTACTGCCTGGGCATACTTCCCAGCAGCAAAGCTGGCATCTAGCCTGCAGGAGTAGATTACTGTGGATTGTTTCCCAGGAGCAGCTTTATGAATTATGTCATTTGGCATTTGAACCATATCTTTGGGAATACCTTCTTTGTGACTTTTAAAATTCAGTCTCAATATTCACTCTGGACTTAACTTTCAGCAGAGTGCTTATAACTCACCCCAAATCGTTCCATGTCAGACCCATTTACTATAGCTGCAGACTCATGCAAAACTATCAGTCCATGAAGGAAGAGTTGGGACCTGGTGGCTGAGTGGTTTTGAGTCTGTTGGCCTTGGAGTTGAGAAAGCAAGCATGCTAGTTAGCACTTTAAGGATTCTTGCTGGTTGTCCCGATCATTCATCTGAAATGAGTCTCTGCCTACAGTATAATATCAGTTACACATCTGCATGTGCCATTTGTAACTAGAACCTTTCTTCCCCCCTCTCCCTCCCATTAAGACCTGTGTTAGGAATTTGTTGAATCTTTGTAGAGAAATGGATCGTCATGTTTTCAGGTATGTGAGATACTGTCAGACTTTTGCTATGATTTAGAGAAGCATTTGAGTTGTCCTATCATTCAGCCAAACCTTTAAACACATTCCTAAATTTCCTTCATTTAAGAATGCATTAAGGCCGAATTAATATTTTAATTTTTAAAGCACAGGCTTGGCTTCTGGTAGGGAACTTCAGTTATTAATAATAATAATATAATGTTTTGAAAACCCCAAATGATCATGGTTTGATTGGGTTAACTGCCTCTAAACTGAGGAAAAGTTTTTACCCCTCTTTGGGCCTAACTAATAGATAGGAAAAATAAAGAGCAGGAGGAAAAATATTATTATCTGTACTGTGTTATTGGGAAACTGCCATTCAAAGAATTTTAGCAACCTGTACAAATGACAGAGGAAGCATACATAGCAGTGGAAATGACCTCTTGCCTTCACAATCTTCAGCCCCCAGCCATCCATTCATTTTCCCTCACTGCTATTACATCCTTAAAAGCTAGTATGTTCCCTTTTCTTCAACTAACAGTCGGCTAAAAGGTAGAAGCCCCTTCTAGAAAGATGGGACTTGACTTTGACGTCTTTTGTCAAATTTCCTGTAATTGAAAAATCTGGAATGGCTGCGCTCTTGGGAGCTAAATGTTAAAATCCAAATTCAGTCTTTAGCCTATTAAAAACCATTTCATATCCTGTTCCCTCAAGCAGCATTGTCACAGTTGGCTCCCCAGGTGTCTGGATGGTTGGAAGTTACAGCTGGTGTCTGTCCCGCTCTTTACATTGGTGTTTGTATTTGTCCATCTGACTGAATGCCACCTGCTGCAAGGCAGGATTGTGGGATCACACGTTCCTGAACAATGTCTTCCTGCCAGCAGCAGGTTATTCAATGAAGCAATCGTTTCTGCTTAATGCTGGGTGGGATGATGTCAACCACCTGCAGTCTCTCCCCCCCCCCCTTTCCTGTGCCCGGGGCCAGCCGCCTTTTCTGCCCCTGGAGAGCAGGGGAGCATTTGCAATCTGTTCCCTTTCACCTCAGCTTCTGACTACAGTGGCTGGAGTCTGACATTTGTTTCACTTCCTGACTGGGGCTGTATTCCAGTACAGACGCTTTGTAGAAATATGAATAAGCATTTGATAATATATTAATGTTTTAGCACCTCTCCTCTCTAGGGGGCTGATTTTTTCTCTTGCTTGCCAAGACATGGGGTTAACAAATTTTATATGCTTCAAGGCATTACACTTGGATCACTAAGGGAAGTGTCAACATTTGTAAATACAGTGGCACTGTGAGACTCTGCAATTTTATATGCATTTATACGTGAATTTATTTAAAGGTTTGTTTGTATGTTTGATTTTACTAGAGTTACTCCAGTTCACAGAAACAGAAGCAGTGTTTATTGCTGTGATTACTCTAGCTTCACAAGCAGATACTTTTCGTAGAAGATTGTTCCCTTTGTTTTTTAATTAACTGGATATGTGGCCTTGTGGCTTTTCAGGGTGTTCCTGCACCTTGCCTGGTAGATATCATTATGTGGAAAAAAGAAGGATAAAAAAAAATAGAAGAAAAGCAGAAACGTTGCAGAACTTCATCTGCTTCTTATAAACAAATAGACATACTCCTTTGTACCTTTTCTTAAAACTTTGCAAATTCATCAATAGTATGTCAAGCAAGCATCTACTCCAAAGTTTATTTTAATAAAAGTATAATGACTACTCTTATATCCGTATCAGATTAGGATTTAATTTCCTGAAATATATAATATTTATGTTCTCTTGAAATCTCTACATGAATCTGGAAAATTCTCCTCTAAGCATGGTTATCAGAACAAAACTGTGTTTCATTCAACCTTTATTCAACCCTGAGACCCTATTGAATCCAAGTGCCATGCTGTTAAATTTTAAGTAATTCCAATTGGTTTTTAAAGCACTGGAGACAAGACTGATTCTGTAAGATCTTAATTTAGGGGAAAGACATAACTCAAACAATTTTCCTATTCTGATAGTGCTTAACTTTTTATTTATTTTTCTCTTGAAGTAGTCTTCTCCCAAATATTTAATTTACTATGCCTAGAGAAGTGTCCAGTCATTCCATTATGTAAACTTTATTAATGTTTTACTAGTTTTAAAAACTATTTTTCAAGTAGACATACACGTTTTACCAACCTACATTAGATCAGCATTCACTGTTTTCAGATACACTTGCTGCCTTTGCTGTCTCCAAAATATTTAACTGTCTTACCCCAAATAATTGTTTAAATAGTTTTGCAAACAATACACACTTTTATGAAATAATAGAAAATGCAATTCCAGAAAGCAGTTGGAGGAAGTGTCCACAAGATTTTAGTTTCCTAATTGCCTTAACAATTTTCAATAAATGTGTTCTTACCTGTTTACTTAATGATTAATTATAAAATTCTTTAATTTTTCAGGCCTCTCAATAGTCAGTAAAAATTTTACACTGACTCTGCACTTTCTACCTGAAATAAAATAAAATTAGAGATCTTTGGGTTTTGTTATTTGTGAATATGTGATGACAATCTTCCAGAACTGCATCCCCATTACTGGAGTATGTCACCTCTTATTGAGAACCATATTACAGCTTAGTGTTTTGGAATAAAACAGTCTGTTGAACAATTAATGTGTAATTGCTGCAGCATTTGGGATTCTTACACTAAAAGGGTTGTACCAGCTTAGAAGGTTGGGTGAATTTCTGTTGGCCTATCATTTTTGCTGCTCTTGAAAATGAATCTAAACTTCTGTAAGTAGATCCCTGGTGATGATTAGATAGTCTGTCTGCTTGCTAACCATAAAAATAATAATGCTGCTTCCAACATTGTTAAATCTAGTGTATTTAATAAACATGGTAAACACATTTTTCATATAAGTAAACTGAGGCAGAAAAGAAGATATTCAAATAGTTTATTCAATAAGCCAGTTATAAACTACAGGAACAGAATAAATATCTCTACACTGGAGAAGAGAAGGAAGGACCAGGACATTAGAAGGTGTTCTCAATTTATTTTAAAACTTCCTTTGACTCTCTAGACGTACCAAAATTAAATATTTCTGTTGTCATTGCTTACACTGATAATATATGCCAAATAAAAATATACAGGAAATAAAGCACAACCATTTCTCCAAGCAAAGAATGATGATCTAAAAAGGCTTGGACAAGCGAAAAGACAGAAGATGAAAGAAATTAATGTAAAGGCTCAAAAGCTGAAAATCCATGAATTCCCATGATTGCAGGACGTTCACCCATTTCATCATTCAAGACCATCATACACATATAGTTCCACTGCTGCCTTTCCATAGGTCTTTCTGCTGGTCTTCCAGAGTATGACGAGATCAGCAGTTCTGCTGAGCTGTTCAAGTAGTAGTTGAAACGCTTCAGTACACTGCTCCACAGAGAGAAAAAAATGCAAAGAACTGGCTGAAGAGCAGGATAGAGAAAAATTAATTGGGAGCGCAAGAATGGAAATTGTGTTATGGCAGTGCTAATCAGAAAGACAGAATCAAAGTTAAAATCTCTATTGTGATATAATATTTTGTATATTTTACTCCCTTGATCACAATTCTTTTAGCTTTACAATTTGGCAGACTGACGGAGACCAAGGTAGGTGATATTTCAGGCATCTTATCAGGCAGGATTGTTCATTTTTTTGAGTTGTGATGAGAGGAAGTATGTTGTTCCTACTGTATTATGCCCAGTGATCTTTCTTTAACCCAGGGAGATTAATTTCTAAGCGAGTTTTAAAAGAGGCAATTAAATAAAATTTTAAAATATAAGAAAAGAGGGAGGAAATAAATCTACAAATCAAAGAAAGCTTCTCTAAAACAGATGACTTTGCAACTATTTAGTCTAAAAAAATTATGAATGTAAAAAGAGATTGGAAGGGAAGGAGAATTGCAGAATCATATCAAAAGTGAAGATGAAAGAGAAACTTAATTCTAAATGGGTTAGTGGAAGGTAACTTGGAGATGAAAATAACTACATGCAATTATTGGGTAATGCTGTAGTAAAACAGAGCCATTGAATCACTGCAGTATTAGCTACTGTAACACTCATCTTGCTTTCAAGGCAGAGTATGACCGGAAAAGGTCTTTCCAGACCACATTACTGAGTACACGTTACGTTTTCAACTGGGCCAGTGCACTTCGTGTCCAATGACTTGGCACCATAATTGTGTCTCTGAGGTAACAAAGACATTATTGATATTTCTTAAATAATATTTTAGAAGAAGGTTGCACTGTCTTAAGGAGCTTAAGATGTCATTTTTTTCTGAGTCTGATGCACAAATTTCTCCCAAGGCATACAGTTACTGGCAAACCATCCTACGCAAATTTCTGCTAGAAGGAAAGTTGACCCCTTGAAGGACTTGCTTCAATACTAGAAATTAATAATATGGGTCAGCTCAGTTTTCAAGACAAGAATATTCTTGGCTGAAATAAAGATAAGAAACTGAGTTATCCTTGCTGTTAGTGGCAATTGCTGAATTAGGTCAAGGATATTACTAAATCCATTGCAGTAGTACCAGAGCTCATGTTCCCAGCACTTATGGAATATTAATATGTATCAGTTTAGAAAATTAGAAAATTATATTTGGAGCAAGTGTTTATTTGGCATTTACATTTGTACAACTTAATGCTGCGTGTTAACAGAAGTAAACTAGACTAATTATAAATATCTGCTTTTTTAGTTTTTTAAAACGTGTTCAAGATGAGTCAGAGTCTGCATGCAGATCCTGATGGACCTCATGCATGCAGAGTCTGCAAGTACAGCCAGAAGGATGAGCCCATTTATAGTTTTGTGAGCATGAAAGCCCAGCAAGCCCAGAAATTTTCAGCCAGGTGGTATGATGACACTCAGGGGCAGGCTGGCCACAGCTGGCCACAGCTGTGTGATCGGAACAAAGGTGGTGGAGCATTTTGTGCTTAAGCTTCCTTTGGAAAATTGCACATTAACAACAGGACAGACGTAAAATATGGGTCACGTCTGCACTTCATATAAGCTAGTATGCATCAGTGGAGATGTTCTATAATGGAATTAGCCTTCAAAGTGAGATGCCAGCTGTAGGGATCACAAAGCCTTCTATAATGCATGTGAATAAGCATATATATTTTTATTTGTATAGAAAATCAGTGTAATACAGTTTAGATAGAAGGTTAAATTATTTTTTAGTGAGAGGCCATAGAAATCTTGATGCTGCCACAGATAAGGATGTGGCCAACAGGGCTTAGGTTTAAACAGGTAAATCTCTGTTTTGACTTACACCTGCAGCACTCAAAATGGCAGAATCAATGTGCTTGAAAACTGGTAAAACAAATTTGTTGTGTGTTATGACCTATATGTTGAGCTTCATCCCAGGACTATTTTTTTCCTTTATGTTTGAATTATAAATCTTGGAAAAGTAGTTTTTACTGCAGAAGTATTGACATAGTTTTAGCTATAACGGTGTGGCTATTATTTTGTTAAACTGTAGGTATGTGTATTGCTAGTTGCTAAGTAATATTTCTCAAATAGTAGATTTTTAACAGGGAAGCCAAAGGAAAAAACTGCAGTGGCAAGAAACAGTAAGTAAGTGATGTGAAGAATTAATAGGAATATTGTAGGATGAAAATTATTTGGACAGATGAAATTGTTAAAAGTGTATGTGGAGATAATCATACATGGATGTTTATGGGGCATATGTTGTATTTACCATGTATTTCAAGACAGCCTTGTTAAGAGAATATCACTACACTTTAATTTAGTCATATATGAGATTACAGAAGGCAATAAAAGCACTTATCGTAGTTAACTGCCACATGACTTAAAATAGGATGTGAATGCAATTTTACTATGTGCTACACTGTCTCTGTTCTTAAAAAAACCCAAACCTGTTCTGCATTTTTCAGAGGAAACATGGGAAGTGCTGGTTATCCCATGTAGCATAACATTAAAATATATATGATCGTGATTTATTTGTTTAGGGCAAATACTTGTTTTCACCTGTGATGCACTCTCTTCAGATTCACATCTTTTATTTGATGCCATTTAGTTCAGATTTAAACACACTGAGAACAGCTGACATTTGTATTGTGTTCATGTTTTCAATAACTTTCTTTCCATTTAAACTTCATTAATTAAATAATAATTTAGGCTAAAATTCCTAGCAAGTGCATATAACTGCTTAATAAATATATGCCTTTGTGATAATCGGGTATGTTCTTCCCAAAACTTCATAACAGTTGATGTCAGTAAGATCTGATGTTGACTTAAAAAGAACCCAGTTAAATTATATCTTCTTTCAGTGGGCCTCCATTTTAAATTAAATACGAAAGGATGAGATTCTTTAAAAACCTAGGAAAGAAATAAATATTTGCATCAAGATTGTGCTCTTTATTAATGTCAAATCCATAAGTTGGTAAACATTCCAAGGGCATGATTTATTGAGAAATATTTGTTACCTGAAAACAGGGCAACATTTTAGAGGCATATTTTCTATCATTGGAAATATAAGACCAAATAAATGAAAATATTTTGTGATTTTTTTACCTTTTTGAAAGTATAAGGGATGAGCAGCAGATGTGGCTGTGGTGGCAGCTTTCTGTATTAGCCGCACCCATATTTAATGTGTAATCACAGGCCTGTCTGGAGGCTGGGCTACATATTTTTTTTTTTTCCAGAAATAAAGTAATTAATATGAAAATTTGATAAAACTGGTTGGTACTTTGACCTGGGTCCAGGCTTTTTTCTAAACCATCTTTACCCAGGGTGGATTAGTTTTTATATCTAAACCTAGTGGTCTGACATTTCTATACATGTGAAGCATACTGGATGAATTCTTCTGTGAATAGCCACAACAAGCTAACATTTACAAGATGCCCTCTTAATTGCTGGTTTGCTCCTCTTGCCCTGTACAAGCACTTTCTTGATTGTAGTCAGGAGTGAAATTGGAGGGTTTTCCATGGTGAGGATCTCTTTGTATTTATATATATACAAGGGGAATTCTTGAGCTTTGTCTGTCCTTAGTGACCACTAAATGTTAAAATGAGAACTGTTCTTACTTCCGAACAGCCTGTGATGATAACACAACATGCTAGCAAATCTTTTAAATAGCAGTTTTAAGGTTCCATCTGGGAAGTGAGCATCCTACAACATTTAAGTACAATCTTACAGTATCATCAGCTCCACTGAATTCTCTGCTTGAGGCAGTTTGATACATTCTGTCAGCTCAGCAGCATATTGTTTGACTTGCTCCTCAGTGCAAATCTAATGGGGATTAATGGCAGCAAACTCAGGAGCACTCAGAGGCGTGTTCACCCTACTTTGACTGAGCAACTCACTAGAATGCTGAGGAAAGTGCTCCAGCTTAGGTTTGTTGTAATGTCTCAGTTAATTCACTAAGAAGTGCCTCCTTCAGAGAACCCAATATTATAGGACAAAACAAGGCCTTGCTAAGTGTGAAGACACTTTTTATGTCTTTCTAGTACCTAGTGCACCTAGAAATTCTGTCAAAATTCTGTCCCTGTGATGCCGTAGTGCAGTGGTTCACTCTCTTTAACAGACTGTCCCTCTTTTTTGTAGGTCTGTAAGTTACATGCGCATAATGAGTCAGAAAACTTGGAATTTTTATTTCTTATCATTTTCACAGGAGTAGAAAGTAAAGAAATATAAAAGTACTGAAAAATGTACTGAAGTACTGAAAAATGGTTTGAGGGAATGTTTCATAGGGGAAAATTGAATTAAACCAATGTTTTTTCCATTTGAGTCAAAAGAGAAGCTTGGTCTTCCAATACAGAATGCATCAAAGTGCCTTCTTTGACTTGCATAGGAACTCTTCCTATAAATGTAATTCAAGATTCCTTATTTTTAGCAAAATATCCCAAGTGGACAGCAAACGTTATATCCCAGACCACAATATTGTTCTCCTCCTCCTCCCTCCACCAATACAGACTACACATCTTTAATGTAGAAAGCTGCAATTCAGTCTTAGCTCTCAAGTTCAGTTGTTACTACTTGTGTAGATGCTCTGTTCTAATTGTGTTGATGCAGAAGAATCTCACTAAAGTAACTGAAATCACACATGACATTACAGCAAAAAAGACTCCCTTTTGTATCTGTCTGATATCTGAATACAGAAGATATAAATGTTTAAGTAACACAGAACAAACCTCTAAGAGTAAATTCTTATCTCATACAAACATTGCACTGGTAAAATAAAGTTGGATTGCAATCAGTTCTTTCATTTCAAAACCATACTCCTAATTATAAACATTTATTACAGTGCTGCTGCTCAGAAGATTTTAGTGAATGCATGTTCATTGTCACTCTGATGTTACAGAAATCATCCCAAAAAAGTTTGCCACAGATCATAATACACCAAATGACATCAGAAGCCTGTAGAAATTGAAGTTTTTTCACTGCAGAGGACAAGGTTCTGCTTTTTGATTAGTTTAATTTTTGCTCAAGTTTACTTTATTTTATGAAGACTTTTATGGTATTCGTTCTTTCTCTACCTAAGATAAACTATTTCACAAGTGTCTTCTCTGGAATCATGAAGAAGGAGATGGATGGAAACACATTCAGCAGATTTTAGACCTATTGCATCAAAATACTATGTTTATTCATCACATTCAACTGTGTAATCTGAAGTATTGCAAATATTTGACAAAACACTGTAACTCTCTCTCTGATACATAGATTACTAATTTTATGTGCTGAAATTTATAACAATTTATAAACATTCATTGAATCAGTTAAGAAGATGGTCTGTTTCTTCCTCTGATTTTTAATTATTTTAAATTATTTTTTTAAAGAAATATACGTTTGTGAGTTTTGCATGCTTTTGATTCTTGGATAATGTGCTTTTCATCAATGCAAAATCCTTTCCATGCCAGCATACCTATTTTGAGAATTTTTCTGAAATCCAGGTTGTAGTGTTTTGATCAAAAAGGGAATAGCTTCACTCCCCTACTCTATGGGAGACGCAAGATCAGATTCTCTTTTCAGTTTTATTAAACATAACGATGCAAGATCAGATTTTCAATTCAATTGGTATAAAATATAAAGATTTGCTTTTAAAAAGAGCTATTTTTATAAGGATTCATCAAATTTTAAACAACTCAGAAATGGTTCACTGTATGAATAGGATGATCTGAACAGCTTCAGTGAAGGCAACTGAGAGACACTCACCCTAAAATATTCTAGTGGCTATAAGGGAGCTCTCACTTGGGATATGAAAGACCAATAGATTAAGGGATCTGAAGCTGACATTTGTCACATGCTAGGTGAGTATTCTCACCATGACTGTGGTGAAAATCCCCCTGACTCTCTGTTTCATTCTTTTTTCTCTCTCTGTCTTTTTCCAGAAAGTTATATAAAAGGCTCTTGATTTCATTACAGCAAATATTTCCTATTATTCATACCTCAGGAAGAGTTGTATTGCAAAGAAAAAATTTAGGCACTTTAAAATGAAAGACCTCCTTTAAATGTAATTTAAAACATTAATATTAGTGGATTTTAAACACATTTTACAGGATGCAATTGGAAATTAGGCACATCTCTTTTCTCATCTGTTCAATCTCCAAAGTTTTCTGTAAATGTACAAACTGAATTCTGGTAAAACCTAACCATGCAAGGGAGGCTGTGACTTAGTCAAACAAGGAGAAAGACTAATACTGACCTTGTCATGAGAAAGGGAATTGAACAATTATCTGAACTGCATTTTAGTTCTTCAGTCAATGGGTGGCAATCCATGGCAGAGTTAAAACACCATCTTGGTTGCTCACAGATCAATTATGTTTAGATATATTCTGGAGAAATCTTAAAGCATGTGAAGGACATAAATTGCTTTCTAATCTCATTCTAGGTGATCTGAGAGAAGACTGAATGGTGTCAATTGTTCTGAGTGATTTTACATTTTGCTGTTGTTGCGTTTCTTTGTGAAGTTCCATTTTACTGAATTGCTTGCCATGATTCCTGATTTTAGGCTTAAAAATGCAAGAATATGGGTCTGTTTACAAGCAATGGCAAAGAGGTGTAAGAATGATGTTGTCCACATTGCTTAGACTATGTGGTCAGTGTTCCTAGTCTGGGGTAGCTATTCAGTTGCTGAGACAGGTTGACACTTGAAAGGTTTTTCAGAGTCAAGTTTTGTGGGTATGGGTTGATCTCCAGTAAAGGACAGGAAGTAGTCCAGCCCTTTTATTGATCCTTGAAATTTCTTAGGAGCAGCCTAAGAAAGTGTGTGATCAGTGGTGCTATGTGTATATGAACCTAACAGCTATCTAACCTAATCTCTGACTGTTAAATTGGTTTTGCTTGAATTGATGCTTGTGCTGAATGTCTTGGGAGCAATCTCCAGTGAAAATCACGTGGAGGCGATGGTGGGGTTCTATGGAAACGAGGAAGGTCTGAGGTTCCACTAGGAAAGTAGCTTGTTTGTGTGTGTGAATGCACGGATTATTCCTAACTTTTTGACTGCTCAGAAATACAGACCTCATTAGGCTACGATTCATAGAGAATGGAGAAAGCAAAAATCACACCTACATGCTAAGAGTAGTATGGAATCAGTACCAATGAAGATTCTGATGATCGATTAATAGAAAATAATTAAAATTAAACGTGTTTGAAAAAAGGATATGAATCAAATATGATCCTGTGCTTGAACAAAAATATCATAAAATAGAATTGAAGAAGTTGATTTAACTATGTTATTCAAAGCCTGTTTCTTAACAGATTTCTAAGAAAGTCTATTTTAGCATCAGTTTTATGTTTCAATTTAAAGTGAAGCATTTTCTGTCCATTGCCAGAGTAGATGATAGGATGTTTACATATTATTACAAAAGAATTCATGGTTCATAAGTACTTCAAATTTGATATTTCTGGTTGAAGGAGCCTGACAGGCTATAGAATGAATTACATTTTATATCCATCTGGTTGTTGTATGGAACTGGAATGAAACATGAAGAATTAAAAAACGAACAATTAAACTAGGCTTTTTAAATATAGTAGTAAAGAGATAAATCTTGTTTGAAGTGTAGAAATAATGCAATTTATCTTGGAAGGCTGACACGTGAATAATTGCAGCTACTCATTTCCCTGGTGAAATAAATTCCACTTACATGTCACGTTGTTGTGCTCTGCAGCTCAGCTTTTTTCCACCCTTTCACCATCTAACACTAACCGGCACACATCAATGTGCAGGAAAAATTTCCCTTCAAAGGAAGTCATTTACCCGAACAGCCTTATTTGAAAGGCTTAGAGGATGATTAGTTCCTCAGGATATATTCCTGTTTAAAAAGGTACAGATGAGAATATATGATAGTCAGCAGCATGTATGAAATTTAAAAATGGTGAATTTGATTTAATCTTCACACACAGATTAGGCGTTCTGTAAAAACTATGTTAAGTATATTAATTTATAAGCATAAATTTACACTTTGAATTGATATCATTAAAAAATAGCATTTTTCCATTTAAGCCAGAAGCCATGTGCAAACCTCTCAAAGATGCATTTTATTCTTAGTAATATATCTTTATTGATTAACCGAAAGCAAGAAAGAAAAAAAGAAAAAGTCTTTGAAACTCTCTTTGAACCCTAAGGGGCAGTTATGGTCAGAAAATTGATTGACTTTAAAAGGCTTGCTTTTATGATAGTTTTGAATAGATCCTATTTACCTTGTTAGCTAAAATAAATTTGTAATATTTGCACGTATTCCTGTTGCACTCGGCAAAAAGGGTAGTTCTGGGTTTGGTGTTTTGTGGTGTTTTGTTTTGTTTGTTTGTTTGTTTTTTGGTTTGTTTGGTTTGGTTTTTTTTCCTTCCCTTATCTTAGATAATTTCATGAAGTGAGATGGAGAGTGGTTAGGTAAACAATAAAACTAGCAGAACTGACCCTGTAGTACCAAGCAGTAGGATAGCAAGCACTTAACCAAGATTGGCGGTGTCAGATGCTGCCAATCTGATCATGCTCTAATATACTGTACTCTCAATATGCTGATTACTGATGCCACATCAAGTACTACAGCAGATTGTAGTAATCAGTGGGTTTTTTATTTTCTTAAACATTTAAACTATTTTTTTTTTTCAGGGATTATTTCCCTACCTATTTTGTTTCTGACCACAAAAAAATCTTACTCAACAAACAGTTCTTCACAATACTATTTTCTGTAAAAAATAAACTAGACTAATACCGTAGAATCATAGAATCCTTT
>NW_008596059.1:0-1512 GCF_000691845.1 Merops nubicus
GTCCCCGCGGTATCAGCAGCGGTGGCACCTCTGTGCCCGGAGCCCTGCAACACCTCCAAACCCCGCTCGGCGCAGCATCCCCTGGGATAGTCCCGAAGTTTTCTCTGCGAAAGTCTTCCCCGTGCCTGTGGGGCTTTGGGGGGCTTTCCCTGGCGCTGGTTTTGTTCCCCTTTGCAGGCTTTGGTCTATGTTGGCTTCCCCATGTCCCACCAGCCTCAGCGTGTGGCTGTGGTGAAGGCAGCTCGGGCTGCAGCCCGTGTGCTCCCTGCTCCACTTCCTCATGCTGCCTCCCTGCACCTTTCCACAGAGACAGAAAGAGCAACCAAAACAAGCTGTGGGGGAACTCCTCTGCTCTTGCTTTTTTTAAAAAACAGCCCCTGAATAAGCTGTCTACTGAAATTGTAACTGTGTGGTTTTTGGTTTTAGAAGAGCTTCTCCATCTGCTCCCCGCAGCTGTGTTTCTGCTGCTGGCCCTCCCTGGCTGTGGGCAGCACGGGGAGGTGCCTGGGGCCAGCTGCCATCCCCATGCTGGTGCACTGGTGCAGCCTCCTCTTGCTTGAGGTGGAGGAAGAGGGAGCTGCCTTATCCCAGGCTTCCTTGGCACATATCCTGGAGAGAAAACCCACCTTCCCCATGGCTCAGAGACACCCCAGGCCTTGGGGCCAGCTGACTGTATGCCCAGGAGACCTCAGGCCAGTCTCTTGGTGAAGAGGGCAGAATGGAGTCCAGGGAACCAGCTAAAAAGGATGGCAACGAGTCACAGAACTGCATCGCCGGTGTTGCGTAATAAGGGAAAATGCCATAAGGAAATGAGAATGCTTCAGGCTTCCCTCCTCAGTCAAACATGGGGACCAATGTGGAAATTTGTGCTCTGCACTGACAGTGCAAGCAAACACCTCAGAAAGCCCCCGTGGGCTTTTTTGTGGCAGTTGCCTCCCACCCCTGCAGAGCAGGCGCAGCGAGGTGCGGTGTTCCCCGTGGCGAGGAGGAGCAGGGGAGGGAGAGCTGCCTGCAGGGCTCACAGCCCAGCATCCTCCCTGCCTTACGCTGGGGCCTGGTTCAGAAACGTGGCAGCATCTGGGATTTCCAGAGAGCTGGGTGGACCGTCCGTGCTCTGGGCTATCAAAGCCAAAGCGAATGGTCTGTGGCTCCTGGGCAAACTCGTCTGGGCTTTGTTGCAAGAGGAGCCCTGGCTGCCTGTGGAGGGGGAAGTTTGCTGCCTCCCTCGCCCCGGACGCTGCCGGCTGGAGCCTTTCGTGGCAGGCAGGAACCGGCAGCGCCCGAAGAGCCGCCGCAGAGCGTGACGTCAGGAGCCTTGAGAAGGAGGAAAAAACAATCACGCTGAATTTTGATGACTCTGTTTTCCACAGGAAGGTGAAAAAAAAGAAAGGAAAAAGCCTCAACACCTGAAATACCCAGAGGCAGAAGAGAAGGTGGAAGTGGAAGGGCAGGAGGATGTGCAGGGCTGGCACCTGCCAGGGCCCCTGGCTGGGGCGGGCGCGTGGCGCGTTC